>NW_027102920.1:970000-1206197 GCF_036373705.1 Amia ocellicauda
TTGCTGTTGCTGCCGCTGTCTGGTCCGTGGCCTTGTCCTCTACCACGTTCCCCCAACACCTCTCAAATGAGGCCCATGGCTGCCTCTCTGGTGAGGCCTAAGCCCTCCTCTATGACGAGGCCCACGACCACCTCTCAGAAGGGGTGCATGTCCCCTTCCATTCCTTTGACCACCACGTCTTCCTCCTCCCACTGCTTGACCTCTATTGTGACCTGGATGACCTGCCGGCTCCATGTTATCACTGTGTTGCTCGGGTGGATAGCACTCATTTCACTCGATACTCGTACCACAATGTGAAATCAATCATCAATAACCAGTTGGCAGTATTGGAAAAGCAATTACAAGGGCCTGCATACATACAGTAATGTCAAATCTGATGTGGAAGAACAATCATCTTCAACCAGGTTGGAGCGTTAGTTGCAATGCCTTTAATACACGCAGCGTGGAGAGGAACAGTGACTCAAGAAGATCCCAAAGTCGCTCTGCCTTCATTTTAACAGTCAGAGCTTTTATACACAAAAATCAAAGAGCTGGTTATAATCAGAAAGTCATTACTATGTTATCTTAAAAGTTAGCTAAGCAGAATTTATATCATTATAGGACAGAGTTCATAGATCAACACATGGATTAGGGAGCAGGCACTTCAATCATACTGTTTGACATTGTCTCCAAGATTCTCATCGTAAATAACAAGCAGAAATCAAACTACCTTCTGGCCTGACCTTCTAGCTTGACCTTATCTTTCTTAAGTATACAAGAGAGAAAAACAGGTATTAGAGAAAGAATTTCTAACTTTCCTTCCACACTGAAAACATGGTGTGGAAAAGTGCTACATGATGATGAATGATGATGAAATATTACATCCATAGATAATGTAGTCCAACTGGTTCATGCTCCTCGGTTATTGGTGTCAATGGATCTCATTATCCTGAAACTTTCATGATCGAAACATGGAATACTGTTCGTCAGTTTCCATAAAACTATGAATTAAGAGTAATGCAACAGTCACTTATCATTTTGAGCAGCTGTATCAATTGATAGTTAGATCTTTGTAATGAAATTAATAGACAGTGATCTCAGATGTAATGTGTGAATTGCATTTTGAAATGGTAATACTTTGACGTTAAGTTGTATCATTTTAGTTCAATGAACAAATGATCTGAGGTTGATGTGTATTGTATCCAAGCAATTGAAAAATGTGCATTTTGATCATCGGGTGTGAGTTTTGTGTCTAGAGTTTTGAAAAATGACATCAAGGTTCTGAAATGAGTGCCAAAGTGATTGTAAAAAAGTGTAATATCAGGGGACAGTGGCTATTACTGATCTGGCCTTCCGTGGCCTCTGTATTAATGTAACAGGTCACATTGTATGTGTACACTGATACTTGATAGTATAATATAGTACAAGTAAAAAACATACATAGGTATCATAGAAGTATTTTGCAGAAATGATTAAGGATAGTTATCAAAATGGAGAGGAAATGCTAAATCCAGTCTCCCCAGGCTGAGCTTCTATTGCTACACCTGCTAAGTGGCTGCTGGCCCCACTATATGGATAGAGCCACACCAAGTACAAGAGTCTCCCCATTGCTATTTATATCTCCCTATCCAGTCTTCTATACGTGTCAGGTATACAAGTGTGTGTGTGTGTGTGTGTGTGTGTGTGTGTGTCTGTCTGTCTGTCTGTGAAAGTGTGTGTGTGTGTGTGTGTGTGTGTGAAAGTGTGTGTGAGTGTCTGTCTGTCTGTCTGTCATGTAACTTGCACATCTGTTAGGGCACCATTAATGCAGAGATGTACACATATTGTTTATTTTCCATATATATGTATGTATGTATGTATGCATGTCCAATTGCTTTGACAATACAAATGCACTGAATTGAGACAGAGAGAGAGAGAGAGAGAGAGAGAGAGGTGCTAAGGCACATTTGTAACATAAATTAGGGAACATTTGAAACATGCTTAGGGAACATTCATAAGAACATAAGAACATAAGAACATAAGAAAGTTTACAAACGAGAGGAGGCCATTCGACCCATCATGCTCGTTTGGTGTCCATTAATATCTAAGTGATCCATGGATCCTATCCAGTCTATTTTTAAATGTTCCCAAACTTTCAGCTTCTACCACTTTCCATCTTGAATGCCTTGAAGCCCAATTTCCATTTGTTGTCCCCTGGTGCGTGTGTCCCTGCTGATCTGGAAAAGCTCCTCTGGTTTGAGGAACCTTTCATGATTTTGAAGACTTGGATCAAGTCCCCACGTAATCTCCTCTGTTCCAGGGTGAAAAGGTTCAGTTCCCTCAGTCTCTCCGAGTAGGACTTTCCCTTCAGACCTGGAATAAGTCTGGTTGCTCTCCTCTGAACTGTCTCTAAAGCAGCAATATCCTTCTTGAAGTGTGGTGCCCAGAACTGTACACAGTATTCCAGATGAGGTCTAGCGCATTGTACAGTCTTAACATTACTTCCCTTGTTTTAAATTCTACACTTTTGACGATATACCCTAGCATTCTGTATGCCTTTTGTATTGCTTCCTCACATTGTTTGGATGGAGAAAGTGAATCCACATAGATTCCTAGGTCTTTCTCATGCATTACTTCATCTAGATCTGTACCTCCCATAGTGTAATTATAGTGGACATTTTTGTTTCCTGCATGTATTACCTTGCACTTGTCCACATTGAATTTCATTTGCCAGGTGTCAGCCCACAACTGAATTTATCTAAGTTCCTCTGAATAGCATGTGCTGCCAAGATTGTATCTGCTAAGCCACCTATTTTAGTATCATCTGCAAATTTGACAAGGTTGCTAAGTATCCCAGAGTCCAGATCATTAATATAGATTAGAAAAAGCAAAGGCCCTAGTACTGATCCCTGTGGAACTCCACTAACAACCTCACTCCAGTTAGAAGTGACTCCTCTAATCTGTTTCCTATACATCAACCAGTTCATAATCCATCTACTTACATGACCCTGAATGCCTAAAGCTTCCAATTTGAGGATCAGTCTTTGGTGTGGAACCTTATCAAAAGCTTTTTGGAAATCTAAGTATATCATATCATATGCTTTCACGTGATCTACAGCTGCAGTTCCATGTTCAAAAAAATGTATTAAGTTAGTAAGACATGATCTGCCTCGTCTAAACCCATGTTGACTATCTCCAAGAATATGGTTTTCATTGAGATGCTCCTCTATTTTCTGTCTAATCATTTTTTCCAACATTTTACAGGTGATGCAGGTGAGACTGATTGGTCTGTAATTTCCTGGCTCAGTTTTGTCCCCTTTCTTGTGGATTGGTATGAAATTTGCTGTCTTCCAGTCAGTGGGAACATCCCCTGTTCTAAGTGTCATTTGAAATAATCGAGTTAACGGCCTATACATAATTTCCCTCATTTCTTTAAGTACTGTTGGAAATATCCCATCTGGCCCAGGTGATTTGTTTGATTTTAATTCTGCTAGTCCCTTTAGTACCTCCTCCTCATTTATCCTGATCTCTCTTAGGGTTTGACTGGATTGATTGTCAACCTGTGGCATGTCATCTGTTTTTTCTTTTGTACAAACCTCTGTGAAATACTCATTTAGAATATTTGCCACATCTTGTTCGTTTTCCAAGATACCTCCATTTTTGCCCTTTATCTGTTTCACCTCCTCCTTAATTGACCGCTTGCTGTTGTAATTTTGAAAAAAGCTCATTGCATTGGTTGTAGCTCCAAGAGCTATGTTTCTTTCTATTTCCCTCTTTGCTTTCCTGATCCCTCTCTTAAGATCTCTTTGCAGCTCAACATATTCTATGTATTTTGTTTCATCACCATCCCTTTTGTATGTGCTATACAACATTTTCTTCCTCTTTATATTTTTTTGCATGCCTCTGGTTTGTATGTATGTATGTATGTATGTATGTATGTATGTGTGGAAGGAAAGTTAGAAATTCTTTTCTCACAACTGTTTTTCTCTCTTGTATACTTAAGAAAGATAAGGTCAAGCTAGAAGGTCAGGAGGCCATAAGGTAGTTTGATTTCTCTTTGTTATTTACAATGAGAACCTTGGAGACAATGTCAAACAGAATGACCTACGTGCCTGTTCCCTAATACCATGTATAGACCTATGAACTCTGTTCGATAATGATATATGTTCTGCTTAGTTAGCCTTTAAGATAACATAGTAATGACTTTCTAGCATGTATGTATGTATGTATATATATATATATATATATATATATATGTATGAATGTATGTATGTCCAATTGCTTTTGACAATACAAATGAATTGAGAGGGAGAGAGAGACAGACAGACAGACTGACAAACAGAAAAACAGACACACACACAAACACACACACACACAGAGCCAGCCAGCCCGCCAGCCAGCCAGCCAGCTCAGCGATGACATCACGAGCCTCTCTCAGCTGACTGCTATGACATCACAGAGCACGTACATTCCGTTGCTTGCCGTCTGTCAACCACTCAGTCACTGCCAGCCAGACTGGCTGGCTGGCTGGATGTGGGGGCTGCTTGCTGCTGCTGCGTACCTTAGCAAGCTTATTTGCTTGACCGGCCTTCCTACTCCTCTGCCCACATGCCCACCTATGCCTCTACTCCAAGATACTTATACAATAGAAAAACTATGGTAATAATAATATAGCCCAAGACAAAAAATATTAATCTTTCTAGACTGTATTAAAGTTCAGCACTTCGGAAAAATAGAATTATTTTGTATTTCAATAAAACACACACCCAACCAATGTAAATGTCACGGACGGTGTTAATTAGCTCCTTAATCACCATTACTTATTATATTTATATTTCACTTCACTTTATGCAATATGGCTTGTGTATTTTGTTTGGTTCTATATTGCCATTATTTTGTGTGTTGATTATCTTTCACTTTATTGTTTAATTTGTTATTCACTTAGTATTATTTTGATTGTTTGCACGCGTGCCTTATTATTTTTGTTTCTTCTTTCTTTCACAACTCACCTGGGTCCACCTGCACTCTTCACACGCGTCCCCACTTAATCACCCTGCCCTGGGAGAGGAGAGGATTATCTGCTGTAGTCCACTTTCCAATGTGGGAGGTCTCTGCGGCTCATATCTCATTCAATTATTTATTCATTTATCCTACATCAAGTTTATTTATTTTCCCACGTTTCATTCAATCACCATCAGAAGCTCTCTGTGCTAAAAGTGGCAGCACATTTGTCTCACACACATCAAACTCACCTTTTCCTGCTTCCCAAGCCTTATCAACTTACTCAGACCCTCGTCAACTTACTCAAACCCTCTTCAACTTTGGTTAACATTGCTCTGCATTCTAACAGCTATTCTTTCTCCTATTCTTAATTTCTTACAAGAAATGTATTCAGGTTTTTTTATCAATATGTTTTATTTATATTTATACAGATGTCACTCCATTATTCGTTTATTGAAGTCATATATGTACCTAACAAAATATTAGCCAATAGGCCATTGATCTCAATAATGATTCCCATAATCCTAGGACACCTTCTCTTTTACTCTCCCTTTCCATTCTTACTTTTCTCCTGTAAAGCATTTTATATTACTTGAGCTTACTTATTCTATAGTTGTAATCTTATACTTCTGCGGTATCTTACCCTTTTCCTACATCACTCATCTTAAAACCATGGTCTACTTTGACTTTCATTTCAGGTATTATATGCTAGGCACCAATAACCAAACATTTTCTGAAAGACTGTAACATGTCACCAGACTGTTTACATTCTCCTGCTTTCACAGGCTGTCAGGGCTGCACCAGGCTCTCTTCTAGCCTTTCGTTTCCTTGAATTTGACTTTTGACAGAGCTTGTCCATAACATGATGTTTAACAAACAAATTCTGGTTCTTCTTGTGGAGACACCATGACTATTTATGTATTACTATTATTATCCATCTGTTTATTCAATGTATATTTTGGATTACTTTTCTTATAATAGTCTTTCTTTCTGATTTCTGATGCTTGAGGCACTCTGTATAGAGCCAAAGATCCTCATGAATATGATAAATCTGTTGTTACATTTTTAAATATAATTCTAAAATGATTGCCAAAACATAGACATTTACCTTATATCACCTTCAAACTATACATATACATAAACACACAAAGCACATACACATTGATATCTAAAGATAATTCAGATATCCGATCTGTGGCATGTTTTATTGACCCTGCAGTGTCTCAAACAGCCCTTATAACTTATTATTTAAGCTTATGATTATTTAGAATAAAATGTCAAATAATCCCACTCGATTATTTCATTATTTCACTATCTCAGTTTTCTTGATCCATTGTGAAAAAGTTCTGTTATTTCCTCCTCATCTGTAGAGGCTACATTAGCCCACTCCCCGGTCTGATATTCTCGTAGTAACTGTATCCAAATGTTGGGCGGACATTTAGCCTTCACGATGATGTGTACATCGTGCGGGTGAAGGAGGTGAATAACCATCTTTTCATCTAGAATATCCCAAAAAGTTGTGTTACCCTGGTTTGGTTTTAATTTTGGGAGGGACGCCCATATCATTTCTTTTTCTCCTGGGGAGAAGGGGACATGGGTTTTAGTCGTATAGACTATTGATTGACCTTCCTCTTTACTCTGTCTAGTTTTGACTTGCATGGGTGCAGCTGGGACCGTTTTCAGAGCGGTCAGATCTGGATACAATGTATTATTATAACCAAAATCAGTGATTGATTTATATTCCGGATTATATGGGGGAGGAGCGCTAGCAAAACCTCCTTTTTCATATTCCCATGCTTTGCGATCTAAATCATCCCAATCGGGCCTGTCGTCCTCGGAGTGATCTGTGTCGCGACGCGCTCCTAACACGGCAGCACATCGCGCACCTACACCTTCACCTTTTCTGACCACTTTTCTTGCCCTTCTAATTTGCCTTGTAGTTCTATTAATTCTATCACAACTTCTTCTCTCAATTCACATTACTGTTTATGATGATCTTCCATTTCTGTTATTTTCTTTTCTTGATTCTCACCAACCTGACACAATATCACAATTCCTTTCTCTGTCTTATCTGGTTGTTGTTGCTTCCACCAGTCCCGGTGCTCCTTCGGAGACCAGTCTTTCTCCCAACTTCCTTCCAACATTTTCTTCTCTACATTCTGTTTTTTTATTTCTCAAAAAACCAATAATGCTGGTGTCACTCACTGTGACGATTTATCTGAAATATTACATTATTATATATTATGTATATATATTATAATAAAAACAAACACTCCAGTAAGGTACGGACACCCGTACATGACACTGGCTAAGGTAAGGGAACCCATAAACAACCATAAGCACCCCCGGACCTAGGACAGCCTGTAACTTGCTAACTTGCTAACTGTTTTGTTTGCTTCTCATCGTTTGCTGCTAGTTGCATGCCAAACGAGTTCGTTCTGTCCAAAATATAAGCTTTTTTTCTTCTAATAAACTCAATAAAAATACAGTGCACTAGCAACTATTTCCCTTTCAAAAGTTGTAGTCCCGTTTCAGTTAAAACAAAATGTGTTCTTCAAACAAAGAAAATACTTGTGTTTCTTTTCCCTCTTTACCTGCTCTTATCACAAAGCTTCTCAACACAATCTCAGGTGCAGGTGCACTCTGCGCTATCCTTTGCCCGAGCTTTGTCCAGGAAAACTCACTGTAGCCATCTTAGTTCAACACGGGCTCTCCTTACCTGCGAGTCACACGGGTCCAGTTCACTTTGCAAGTGAACAGTCTCTTCTCAGAAACAATAAGGAAACTTGGAAAGAAACACAATCCCAGGTCGGTGTTAAAAAAAAGTTCTTTGTTTTCATATTAAAAGAAAACATTTGTATTTTCTCTGCACACTTCACAGCTCCAATTAGCACACTCAACTAATCCCTGCCCCCCTCAGAACCGTCACTAAAGAAAGGTACTCACAGTCATTTTAAATATGACATCCTGTAGTGTTTGTTTTCAAAATATGATCTTATTATCACTTGAACCAAATAAATCCTTTGACCCACTAATACCAAATTACAGTTATGGGGGCCACAGATGTGATTTGAAAATACGATCTTCCATGTCTTTCTGTTGTGTTTTGACCTGGGGATCTGTAATTGTCCAAGTGGCTACTGCACATGTACTTATTTAATATTAAATGTGTTATTTAATTAGGCTTGGTTCTGGTGAGCATGTACAAGACGTCAGCTTTTTAAATAACTGTGTGTATTGGATCATACACATTTTAGAAATACTCTCTCAAACTTCCCGCATTGGTACCTCACCAGGGAGGTAGAAAACAGCAATAGCATTGAAAAAGTGTGATTGTAGTTCTGCTCTTCTGCAATATATTTCTACAATATCTTTAACATCTTCTTTAACATTGTTTTAAAGGCTGGGACCAATATGGTGGAATATCTCCAACACACGGACATTGAGAGACTCGACCCCTTTGTGCTGCTGCTCAGAGACCAACTCTCAGTTGTCTCTGAGTAGGCTATGGATCAACTTCCTTTCCTAATATGAAGGAGACCATGGATACAAAACCTATGAAAAACAGGTGATTATTGTTATTCTTCTCATTATAAACTACTTAATACATCTCTCCCATAAAGTACAACAGGATAGTGGTGACGTCATTCAGGATTGGATTGCCATTGGTCAAAAGCCCTCTGAGAGAAATTGTGTGGCGACACTCCACACTCTTAGAAGAAATTGTTCTGCACAGAACCATAAAGGGTTCCTCGAGTAATCGCTCTGGTGGATCCCTTTATGGTTCTATGTAGAACCCCTTCAAAGGGGTTACATGAAGAACCCCCAAACATAGCGTTCTACACAGAACCATTCGTTTTAAAATGTTATATATAGAACCCATTCAAAAGGGGGACACGTGCTATACCTGAATTTGTTTTCCAAATACAATCTTTAAAAAATGTATGAGTTCATATATACAAACACACATACACAACGTAGAAATCGCACTACTAGTGAAGTAACTTCATTTACATTATATGCCACAACTCCTCAATTTGGAACGCAAAAACAAGACATCTGATGTAAAAGTGTAAACTAATTACGAACAGCACTTTTGATTTTTATCTTCAATTCAGGGGCTACTTATTCGAACAGTAAACTGTATTCTCTCTTCAGAGTGACTGGAATGTTTTTGCCTACATTCAACTTAAATATGAAAGTTTCCAAAAACGGCATAGTTTTCTTTAAGGCTATTCAATGCCAAACACAAAATTCTCTCTGCTTTCAGTGCTTGTCCTTCAGCACAATTACACAGGTTCATGATGTTCTCATTTCAATACATTGTTTTCTTATTTAAACTATTTGACTTTGAGCTTACATTGAGAATAAAATCACTTTTGCAAGTAAAACCTGGCCAAGAAAGGAAGCAGCACTACAATAAAACAATACACAGAATACAAAGCAGTTCCTTCAAAAGTGAAAGTGATAAAGAGTGATGTCTGTCAGTAAATTACGTTGAGATACATATTGGTTATTTTGAATTAGGAGTCCAACTTCAATAACTTCTATTAACAAGCCAAAATACAGATCAGAATTACGGGTAATTGAAAATAATATGTAGCGCCTAGGTAAGCTTGGATGTGTTCAGAGAAACACTAAAAACGGACCTTCCTCACACCCGTCTTGTTGAGGTGGACGTGGTCATACAGGTGATGTGGCTGGATGTCTCAGTGGTGTGCCAGGTGGACGTTGGGGAGGAGGGCACATCTTCGGGATACTTCTGCGTTGATGGCCTGGATGATGTGCAGGGGCACGTCTGTGCGGGGCAGCAGTGTGGAGATGGTGATTTTGGCAGTTTGGAATTCCTCTGTGGCTTTCTTTGCCACCTGTCTCAGGGCTGAGGCCACATCGCCCCTGCGGGCACTCAGGTCGTTAGTGCCGGTGTGGATGAGGATGTGTTTGACCTGGCACAGCCTCCTCTTGGAGAGCAGCTCCAGGGCTCTCTGTGCTGTCGGGCACCAAAGCTTTTTCACTTTTCGCCCAGGGAAGAGGCGCCTCTCATCCAGGAACTTCCCATTGGAGTCGCTCAGAATGACCACCTCTGTGTTGACCTGCCACTCCGGGTTTTGCGTCGGGAGTGGTGGGGGCAGCGGGTGTGTTTTAGGGGAGTGGCGTTTCAGGGGTTTGTGTATTAGTGGCAGGTCTGGTGATAGTGGGGGTGTCAGGAGTGGTGGGGAGTGTGGGTGGATCAGTGGGTGCGTCAGTGGGTGCGTCAGGGGTTGTAGGTGTTGTGGGGTCAGTGCAGTGCAGTCTCTGTGCTCCTCTCTTAGCTTCTCCAGCTGGCTCTGCAGGCTCCTCAGCTGGCTGTGCTGGGGTGTCCTGGTCAGCTCCTCCCTCGCTCTGTGCAGCTCCGTCCTCAGGGTTTGGCTCTGCTCCTCCTGGTCTCTCACTGCTGCTCTCAGCTTATGGATCTCAGCCTTGTGGTGCATCTTTAGTCCCTGAACTCCGCAAACTTCAGCTCCAGCACTGATAGGCATTCCTTTAGTGTTTTAATGTTGCTGGAGAGTTTGGGTAGACAGGGGGGCAGTCTGTGGGAGATGGGGCACTGTCTGGCTCCGTGTGGCTGGGGGCAGACTGCAGGGTGGCTGGCTCTGGCTTGTGTTTCTCTACCTCAGTCTGCTGCTTTGAGGTGTGGAAGCCGAGAGATAATTGGTCCAGGCTGCTCTCGCTGTCCTGCACCATGATGGTCCCGTTGTGGTATACATTAAAAGTGAGCATCACACTGTCTGTGTCTTTCTCTACCAGCACTGAGATCTGCCTGCCTCTGCTAATGCCCCTCTTGTTGTTATTGGGGTATGTCTGGCACAGGGTTTTGTGAAAGGCGGTGTAGAACAGTAGATTGTTCTTGACCCTGTTTTCTCCTTTACCGGTGTAGTCTAGGATGAGGGTCTCAGGAGATGCTCTCATCACAGCTTGTTTGTAGTCCTTCTTAGCCTGTGCAGAGCGAATGTCTTCAGGGTATCGGATTTCAAAAGGCAGCTCTGCAGTCAGACTGCTGTTCGATAGATTTCTATCAGTCTCAGTGGCAGTTGGGCTCTCTCCTACTGTCACTCTATTCAAATCGGAGCTCTGCATTTTCATTGGCTGAGTCAACTACTGAGAATGCTTATTTATTTTATTAATACATATTTTTTTGTTTAATTATTTGTCTCTATAGGTGAAAGGTCTTACCTCCAATTCTTGTCTTCAGCTTTTCTTTTCTGACTTTTCTTCCTGAACTGTCTCTCTGCTTTCTTCTTTTTGTGTTTCTCTTAAAATTATTATTTTTTGAATACTTTTTCTTCTGAATTTCTATTCCATGTCTTCTGTGTATGTTTATAGTGCTATATATTCATTTGTAAATGACAAATTAAATCCGCTTATGTATAAAAACAAATGTTTTTTAGGAGCTCATATTCCTCTCTCTCTCTCTCTCTCTCTCTCTCTCTTTCTCTCTCTCCCTCTCAATTCAATTCATTTGTATTGTCAAAGCAATTGGACATACATACATATACATACATACATACATACATACATACATACATACATACATACATCTACACGGAAAATAAATAATAGAATTATGAATCACAATAAGATGTAATGAAGTACAGAAAATGAAAATGTAAAAAAATGTGATCTTTAATACATACAAATAAAGAAAATAGGTTTACTATTTCCAGATTCCTTTTTTGAAATACAATGACATGCATAACAAACAAGTATTTACATTATATTTACAGCCGGTGCTCGTGTGTCACTGTGTCCCTCAGGCTGTGGTAGGCGCTGACATATTGGGCAGCCAGGGTGGCTGTGTGTCCCTCCCCCAGGAGGACTGGCGTTTTTCTTTTTTCTCAGTTTTGTCACAGGTTGGGTGGGCATCCATTATGTTGTTACAGAATTTGTCCCTTATTTTGGGCTAAAGCTTTCCGTGGAGGGGAACGTGGATCAGTTTGTACCATTTTTGGGAGAATCTGCCTTGTTGGGGCGGAGCTGTGACCAGGTGAACAGCAGATCGGGCATAGGTGGGCATGTGGGCAGAGGAGTTGGAAGGCCGGTCAAGCAAATAAGCTTGCTAAGGTACGCAGCAGCAGCAAGCATCCCCCACATCCAGCCAGCCAGCCAGTCTGGCTGGCAGTGACTGAGTGGTTGTCAGACGGCAAGCAACGGAATGTACGTGCTCTGTGATGTCATAGCAGTCAGCTGAGAGAGGCTCGTGATGTCATCGCTGAGCTGGCTGGCTGGCTGGCTCTGTGTGTGTGTGTGTATGTCTGTGTGTGTGTGTGTGTGTCTGTTTGTCTGTTTTTCAGTCTGTCTGTCTCTCTCTCTCTCTCTCTCTCTCTCTCTCTCTCTCTCTCCCTCTCAATTCAATTCATTTGTATTGTCAAAGCAATTGGACATACATACATGCATACATGCTAGAAAGTCATTACTATGTTATCTTAAAGGCTAACTAAGCAGAACATATATCATTATAGAACAGAGTCCATAGGTCTACACATGGTTTTAGGGAACAGGCACGTAGGTCATACCGTTTGACATTGTTTCCAAGGTTCTCATCGTAAATAACAAACAGAAATCAAACTTGCTTCTGGCCTGACCTTCTAGCTTGACTCTATCTTTCCGCCTTATATACTTGGTGAATAATTGAGGAAGTAGCACCAAGTGACCACATTAGGCTGCCTGAGGGTTTCTGGGGAGTGTAGTTGTCTAGGGTCGGTTTTCTTCCCTAGAGTGCAGACCTTGCAGCAGACCTGGCCTGACATGTCTGCCATGTATGACCCTGCCCCTTGGTTTGTCCCACATCCTCCCCCCCAGCTGCGACCCCATAGGTCGAGCGACAGCCGCAAAAAAGCATGCACCCGGGACAGCCCATCAACATTCCCCATGGCCTTCCCTGGCCTGTGCTGCAGGGTGAAATGAAAATGTTGGAGACTCAAAAACCACCTCATCACACGGGCATTCCTGTCTTTCGAACGATGCATCCAAGTGAGGGGGGCATGGTCAGTGATCAGGGTGAAGTGCCTGCCCAACAAATAGTATCGAAGACTGTCCAAAGCCCACTTCACTGCCAAACATTCTTCTTCAACTACCAAATAATTTATTTCATTGGATTCCAACTTTCTGCTAAGGAACAACACCGGGTGTTCGTGATCACCCATTCTTTGGGACAAAACCACTCCGATCCCCACCTCAGAGGCGTCCGTCTGGACTATAAATTCTTTCTGAAAGTCAGGTACCATTAAAACGGGGTTGCGGCAGAGCGCCTCCTGTAGGCTCCGGAAAGCCCGGTTTGCTGTATCACCCCATCTAACCATATTGGGTTCTGTAGCCTTAGTCATATCAGTCAGAGGGGCCGCTAAGGTAGCATAGTTGGGAATAAACCTCCGGTAATACCCAGTTAACCCTAAAAATGCCCTAACCTGCTTTTTATTGACAGGCCTAGGCCAAGAGTTTATGGCTTCAACCTTGGATATTTGGGGTTTCACCATACCCCTCCCTACTGTATAGCCCAAGTATTTGGCCTCTTCCAACCCCAAATTGCATTTGGTTGGATTAGCCATCAGGCCTGCTGCATGTATTGAATCCAATACCGCTTGGAGCTGAGACAAATGTGATTCCCAATCTGGACTGTGAATGACCACATCATCTAAATATGCTGCCGCATACGTCCTGTGTGGTCTAAGTATGTGGTCCATCAACCTTTGAAAGGTGGCAGGAGCACCATGCAGGCCAAAGGGCATCACTGTGTAGTGAAACAGACCATCTGGGGTTGCAAAGGCTGTTTTTTCTTTGGCACCCGGGGTCAAGGGAATCTGCCAGTAGCCCTTGGCTAAGTCAATAGTTGAAATATAGCGAGCATTCCCAATATTCTCTAACAATTCATCTACTTGGGGCATTGGGTATGCATCAAACTTTGAAATTTCATTAACCTTTCTAAAATCATTACAGAATCTCCAGGAGCCATCAGGTTTGGAAACCATGACTATAGGGCTGGACCACTCACTGTGGGATTCTTCAATAACCCCTGCCTCCAGCATTTCCTTAACCTCATTTCTAATAGTGTTCCTGCGAGCTTCTGGTACCCTGTAAGGCCTCATATTTACCTTCTTTCCTGGGAGAGACACAATGTTGTGAGAGACTAAATGGGTACGCCCCGGTATGCCTGAGAAAACTTCCCTATTACGTATTATCAAGTCGTTCACCTCCTTCAACTGGTCAGGTGACAAGGCAGCTGCAATATTCACCTTCGGTGTCCCTAGTGGCTGAGGGGGGTAAGTCAACATCAACACTTCCCTGTCCTTCCAGGCTTTTATTAAGTTGACATGATATATTTGTTCTGGGGGTCGGCGGCCGGGTTGCTGAACCTTATAGTTCACTTCCCGTATTCGCTCTATAATCTCATAAGGTCCCATCCACGTAGCCAGAAATTTACATTCTACAGTGGGAACCAACACCAACACCCTATCACCAGGCTGGAACACCCTCAGTGTAGCCTGACGATTATAGGCGAATTGTTGGTGTTCCTGTGCCTGCCTTAGGTGCTCTCTCACAATGGGAGTGACTGTGGCTATTCTCTCTTGCATAGCATTGATGTGCTCGACTACACTCCGGAAAGGAGTGGACTCGTGTTCCCACGTTTCACGGGCTATGTCTAATATCCCCCTGGGGTGCCTCCCATATAACAGTTCAAAAGGCGAAAAGCCCAGGGAAGCCTGTGGGACTTCCCTAATGGCAGACATCAAGTAGGGCAGCATGAATTCCCAATTTTTCCCATCCTTATCGATTACCTTTCTTAGCATGGACTTCAGGGTCCTATTAAATCTCTCAACCAACCCATCTGTTTGTGGGTGGTAGACTGATGTTCTCAACTGCTTAACCTGCAACAATTTACACAGATCGGTCATAACCTTAGACATAAAGGGTGTGCCCTGATCTGTTAATATCTCCCTCGGTATCCCCACCCTACTACACATCAACATTAGCTCTTTTGCAATACCTTTTGAAGCCATGGTCCGCAGTGGAATGGCTTCTGGGTACCTGGTGGCATAATCCAAAATAACCAGTATATACTGATGCCCTCTGGCTGATTTTGGGAGAGGTCCCACCACATCCATAGCTATCCTAGCAAAGGGGGTCTCTATGATGGGCAAAGGGACCAGTGGGCTTCTGAAGGCTGGTTTAGGAGCATGTAGTTGACATTCAGGACATGAGCTACAATGTTCTGTCACGTCTGCATGTACGCCTGGCCAGTAAAACCTCCTCAGGAGTCTATCCTTGGTTTTGTCCATCCCCAGATGTCCCCCGAGGATATGCCCATGTGCCAGATTGAGAACTGTTCGTCTGAATGGGGTGGGAACTAGCAATTGCTCCACAATGTCCACCCCTATCTTATTTACACGGTACAATAGGTCATTTTTTACCATAAAATAAGGATAAGCTGTTGGCGGGTCTGCAGTAGTCATAGGGGTCCCATTTACTACCTTCACATTTTCTTTAGCATAGTGTAGAGTGAGATCTCGCACCTGTGCGCTGCCAAAATCAGTGGGGAGTCCCTCTAACACTGACACTTCTACATTGTCAGCTTCAGGGGTCTCTATGAATGGATTCTCACCCACCCTGCTAGTGCTGGGTTCCTCACCCTCCATAGGGTCATCTACGTCACTACATTCCACCCTTATGTTTTCAGTTTAATTTTCCCCAACCAAAACCTTCACTGTCGACTCAACTGGAACCAGGTCTACTTTTAGCTCTAGTTGTGGGATCGAGGCAACTTCTGGCTTACAGTTTTCAGTGTGCATTCCCATTTTATTTTGTTTTCTATCTAGTTTTCCAAAATTAGGAAAATATCGTCCCAGTATCACATCATATGGCATGTTGGGTACCACACCGACTTCGTAATCTAGTTTCCCGGCCTCTGTCTGTATGTTTACAAGGGCTGTGGGATAGGGGCGTGTGTCACCATGTGTGCATGTGATACTGAGCTCCTGATGTCTATCCAGCTTGTTGGTCGCTACTAATTTTTCTGTGACCAGTGTAACCATACTGCCAGAGTCGAGTTAGAGCAGCCACTTCTTTCTCATCGACTATCACTGTACACATGTGTTTTGGATTAGGTACTCCGCCTATGAAAACATCCGTCCCAACAGGGCAGGCATAAAATACCGGTTTCTCTTTCCCCATATCACACACATTACATTGCATTGGTTCCTCTTTACCTGGGCAGTGGGCCGGAATATGTCCTACTTTGTCACAATTGTAGCAGACAATTGGTTGTGATGGTGACCCCCTATAACCCTTAGTCTCGGCTTTAGGCCCCACCTTTGCCCCCCCCAGTCTTGCTCTTTTCTTCCAATCCAGCGCGTCATGTTTCCCAGAGTACTTTGGAACCATCTTACCCGGTCCGCTGGTTCGTCATGGCCTGGGGAACGAGTTTTTAACCTCCGGTACATGCTCTGCTGCTCCGGCTGTATAGAACCGCTCTACAATGGCCACCAAGGTGTCAGCGGACAGCACCTCATTCTGGCCAACCCAGCGTCGAACGTCCTTGGGCAAACAGCGTTGGTAGTTGTCAAGGACTATGGCCTCCACCACCTCGGCTGATGAATGGACCTCTGGCTGTAGCCATTTCCTGGCCAGATGGATCAGATCAAACATCTGCGTTCGGATTGGTTGTCCTGGTTGGTAGGCCCACTGCTGAAACCGATGTGCCCTCACTGCGGTGGTCACGCCCAATCGGGTCATTATCTCCGCTTTCAATTTATCATAGTCCTGGGCGTCCTTCAGCTCCAGATCAAAGTACGCTTTCTGTGCATCCCCTGCCAGATAAGGTGCCACAAGCCCTGCCCAGGAATCTTTTGGCCATCCCTCTCTCTGCTGTCCTCTCAAAGGTCATAAGGAAGGCCTCAACATCGTCCTGTTTTGTCATTTTCTGCAGAAAGTGATTGGTGCGGGGAGTGGAATGGGTTGCAGCCCCCTGTGGCCCAATCCTGGTTGCAAGTGCTTCAACACTCTCTTTCAGCTCTTTAGTCACCTTTTCCTGCTCTTCTCTAAACATTTTATTTGTATCATGCTGGACCTGCAGTGCTTCCTGATGCATCCGCATAGCATCCTGGTGAGCCACCTGCTGCACCCTGGTCGCTTCCTGTTGGGCTATTACAGCCTGTAGTTTTTTTTTTTTTGGATAAAAAAATTCACTCAGCCAGTCTGGGTTTCATGAGGTGCTGCCCGCATTCTACACCAAATGTGACAAAACGCCTTGGCTGTACACATGTGCGGGTCTTCTCTGTGATCTTCTTAGGAGTAAAAACCAGTCATGACCCAGGGAGGAGGTTGCAAATACAGGGCTGTGCCTGTATGTTTACTTCAAACAAAACAAATCTGAAAACAAAACCTAACTCACACTGGAGTTGTAACTAATCTTACATAATCATTCTATTTTAAACAAAGTCTGGAATAAATAAGTCTTGGCTTTCTCCTTATGAGCTACCTCTGTTTTCCAGATAACTCACCCTATTGTCTCTCACTTCTCTCTCTCTCAGGCCCGCCTTATATACCTGGTGAATAATTGAGGAAGTAACACCAAGTGACCACATTAGGTGCTAGAATGGCTGCCTGAGGGTTTCTGGGGAGTGTAGTTGCCTAGGGTCGGTATTCTACCCTAGAGTACACACCTTGCAGCAGACCTGGCCTGACATATCTGCCATGTATGACCCTGCCCCTTGGTTTGTCACAATACATACATACATACATATACACGGAAAATAAATAATAGAATTATGAATCACAATAAGATGTAATGAAGTACAGAAAAAGAAAATGTAATAAAATGTGATCTTTAATACATACAAATAAAGAAAATAGGTATACCATTTCCAGATTCCTTTTTTGAAATACAATGACATGCATTACAAACGAGTATTTACATTATATTTACAGCCGGTGCTCGTGTGTCACTGTGTCCCTCAGGCTGTGGTTGGCGCTGACATATTGGGCAGAATGTGTCCCTTATTTTGGGCTAAAGCTTTCTGTGGAGGGGAACGTGGATCAGTTTGTACCATTTTTGGGAGGATCTGCCTTGTTGGGGCGGAGCTGTGATCCAGGTGAACAGCAGATCGGGCATAGGTGGGCATGTGGGCAGAGGAGTAGGAAGGCCGGTCAAGCAAATAAGCTTGCTAAGGTACGCAGCAGCAGCAAGCAGCCCCCCCATCCAGCCAGCCAGCCAGTCTGGCTAGCAGTGGCTGAGTGGTTGACAGACGGCAAGCAACGGAATGTTCATGCTCTGTGATGTCATAGCAGTCAGCTGAGAGAGGCTTGTGATGTCATCGCTGAGCTGGCTGGCTGGCTGGCTGGCTGGCTGTGTGTGTGTCTGTGTGTGTGTGTGTGTGTGTGTGTGTGTGTGTGTGTGTGTGTGTGTCTGTTTGTGTTTGTCAGTCTGTCTGTCTGTCTGTCTCTCTCTCTCTCTCTCTCTCTCTCTCTCTCTCTCTCTCTCTCTCCCTCTCAATTCAATTCATTTGTATTGTCAAAGCAATTGGACATACATACATACATACATACATGCTAGAAAATCATTACTATGTTATCTTAAAGGCTAACTAAGCAGAACATATTTAATTATAGAACAGAGTTCATAGATCTACACATGGTTTTAAGGAACAGGCACGTAGGTCATACCGTTTGACATTGTCTCCAAGGTTCTCATCGTAAATAACAAACAGAAATCAAACTACCTTATGGCCTCCTGACCTTCTAGCTTGACCTTATCTTTCTTAAGTATACAAGAGAGAAAAACAGGTTTGAGAAAATCATTTCTAACTTTCCTTCCATACAATAATACATACATACATACATACGGAAAATAAATAATAGAATTATGAATCTCAATATAATGTAATGAAGTACAGAAAAAGAAAATGTAATAAAATGTGATCTTTAATACATTCAAATAAAGAAAATAGGTTTACTATTTCCAGATTCCTTTTTGAAATACAATGACATGCATTACAAACGAGGCTTAGGTGGGCATTTGGGCATAGGAGTAGGAAGGCCGGTCAGGCAAATTAGCTTGCTAAGATACGCAGCAGCAGCAAGCAGCCCCCCCATCCAGCCAGCCAGCCAGTCTGGCTGGCAGTGACTGAGTGGTTGACAGACGGCAAGCAACGGAATGTACGTGCTCTGTGATGTCATAGCAGTCAGCTGAGAGAGGCTCGTGATGTCATGGCTGAGCTGGCTGGCTGTCTGGCTGGCTGGCTCTGTGTGTGTGTGTGTGTGTGTGTGTGTGTGTGTGTGTGTGCGTGTGTCTGTCTGTCTGTCAATTCATTTCAATTCAATTCAAAGGTGCTTTATTGGCATGATCTATCACAATATTGCCAAAGCAGATACAAATGTTCTATCAATCAAGACAAAACATTGCAATACAAGATTCAGTGGAACAAATATAGTACACATTGAAATAAAATTAAGTAGGATATAAACCATATTTGTTGTTTGTATCAAAATTTGTGTCATGACATCAGAAAAATCACTGTTTTTATTTTGTTTTGCAAATGGAGTGCCACAGGCTGGTGTCTACACACTGTCTCGCAGGCTGTGGCAGGTGGATACATATTGCGCTGCTAAGAAGGCAGTGCGCTCCTCCTCTCCCAGCAGGACGGGGAGTTTGCAGCAATCGGGGATCATGCTGAACTCAGGGATATGCATTTTTAATATTTTAAAGTATGTCTCCCTGATTTTTGTGTATTTAGGGCAGGACAGCAGGAAATGCGCCTGTGTTTCGACCTCCCCTAGGTCACACTGGCTGCACAGCCGCTCTTCTCTGGCAACCCAGAATTTTCTGTAGCGGCCTTTTTCAATGGCGAGGCTGTGGTCACTGAGCCTGTATTTAGTTAGATTTTGTCTCTCTTTTATATTTTGGATTTTTAAGTATTCAGCCAATGTAATGTTTCTATTCAGGGCCCGGTAGCATTCCAATTTGTTTTGTAATTCTAATTCGTGTCTCTAATCTTTTGTGTATTTGCTTTTCAGGTACATGTCAATTTTCCCTATTGTTGTTGTTTTGGTCATTGTGTGTTCGGGCTCTGTGAGCCTCAGAGCCGTGGGGGCGTTTCTGTGTACGTGTAAGATGTTTTTATTAAATTCTAGGTGGAATATTTCCATGGGGCTTTTGTCCCAATTGCTGTTATTGAGGTTCATGAGGGGACCCCACACTTCGCTCCCATATAGCAGGATTGGTTGGATGATGGAGTTTAATATTTTAATCCAAATAGTTATTGGTATTGTTGTTTTCCCAAATTGTGTCTTTATGGCATAAAATGCCCGGCGTGCCTTGTCTTTTAATGCGTTTATAGCCAGGCTGAAGCTCCCTGACGCACTGATGGTCAGGCCAAGGTAGTTGTATCTGGTGCAGTGCTCTAATCCAGTGCTGCCCAGAGTGAAGCGGTACCTGTTTCCCTGAGATGGGGCTTTTTTCTGGAAAACCATAACTCTGGTCTTGTCCAGATTGACTGCCAGGGCCCATTTCTGACAGTACTGCTCTAGCAGCGCCAGGTTCTGCTGAAGCCCCTGCTCTGTGGGCGACAGCAGCACCAGGTCGTCTGCATAGAGCAGGAACTTGATCTCTGTGTCATGGAGAGTTAGGCTGCGGGCGTCAGACTGCTCCAACACTGTGGCCAACTCGATGATGTAGATGTTGAACAGTGTTGGACTCAGACTGCAGCCCTGTCTCACTCCCCGCCCCTGAGTGAAGAACTCTGTTCTTGAGTTGCCAATTTGAACTCCGCATTTGTTTTCAGAATACATTGATTTAATGATGTCATAAACTTTACCCCCTACACCACTCTGTAGAAGTTTATAAAATAATCCCTTGTGCCAGATTGAGTCAAATGCCTTTCTAAAGTCTACAAAACAGGCAAATATTTTTCCTTTATTGTTTTGGGTATATTTATTTATGAGGGTGTGTAGAGTGTAAATATGATCGGTTGTGCTGTGTTTTGGTAGGAAGCCAATCTGACTCTTATTCAGGACACTGTGCTTGGTAAGGAAGGCCAGTATCTGGGCGTTGATGATACTGCAGAACACCTTCCCCAGGTTACTGCTCACACAGCTGCCCCAGTAGTTATTGGGGTCTAATTTGTCTCCACTTTTAAAAATCGGGGTGATCAATCCTTGATTCCCGACCTCAGGGAAACACCCGGCTCTCAGCACCAGGTTAAAGAGTTTGAGCAGAGCCTCCTGCAGCTGCGGGCTGCTGTGCTTCAGCATCTCAGGGCTGATGCTGTCGGGGCCGCTGGCTTTCCTGGGTTTGAGGATTTTGAGTTGATGTTTTAGTTCCTGTATTGTAAATGGGTTATCTAAGGGATTTTGGTTATTCTTAATGATTTCTTCCAATTTATTTAGGTTTTTTAATATTTTAACCTGTTCTGGCTTTGGATTGTTTTCAACATTTTGGTAAAGTTTTTCAAAGTGTGTTTTCCAGATTTCTCCATTTTGAATTGGTATTTCATTTTTTGTTTTTGGGGTATTTATTCTGCCCATATAGTGGTCTTTTTTCTTCCTGAGGAGTTGCTTGTAGTGCCGCAGGGCCTGGCAGTAGCTGAGGCGAGCCTCCTGGTTGTCGGGCTCTCTGTGTTTAGTGTTGGAGAGATGTCTCAGGTGTTTCCTAGAAGTTTCACACTCCTGGTCACACCACTGTTCTTTTTTTCTTTTAGACGATTTCATATTTTGGTTTTTAATTGTTTTAATGTTTGATTTTAAAGCCAGTCTCTCAAATATTTCATTCAGTGTTTTGGTGGCTGAGTTTATTCCGTTTTGGTTTATTTGATAGTGTGAGGATTGATATCTGTCTAACATGTTTTCAATCTCATCACTATTCAGGGCTCTTGTGTAGTTCTCTGTGCTGGGCTCTGACCATCTCTAACTGGGTGGCAGGGAGACCAGTTTTGTGGGAAGTTTGGCTCTGACTTGTGGCTGCGCTGATCTTTTTAGGTAAAGTGTTATTTGGCTGTGGTCTGATAGTGGAGATTGTTGTCTGACTATAAACGCATTGTTGGCTTGTGGGTCCAGGTCAGTTATGGCGTAGTCCACCACACTGCTGCCCAGAGCCGAGCAGTATGTGAATCTCCCCAGAGAGTACCCCCTGGTCCTGCCATTGATGATATATAGACCCAGGCTTTTACATAGGCGCACTACCTGCTTCCTGCTCTTGTTTACCACGCTGTCGTGGCTGTGTCAGTGTGGAGGTGTGTGTGTGGCACAGCGGGGAGTCTCCGAACAGGTGTGTGTTCCCCTCTGTATTGATGTAGTCCATCTCTCTGCCAGTCCTGGCATTGAGATCGCCACACAGCAGTACAGAGCCCAGGGTCTGGAAGTGGCAGATTTCGTTTTGAAGCTCATGAAAGCCTTCCTCATTATAGTAGGGGGAGTCTGCGGGTGGCATATAAATTGCACATAGGTATATATCTGTGTTATTTTGTAGGGTGTCTTTTCTGATTTTCATCCACAGGTGTGTGTCTCCTCTCTGTACTGGGCATAGGGCTGCTCGGAGCTCCTCCCTGTACCACACGATAATCCCCCACGAGGCCCTGCCACACCTGACTTTGGGTTTTTTATAGGAGGGCACAATCAGCTCCCTGTATCCATTGTATCCATCCAGTGTATAGACATATCTGCACAGCACCAAGTCTCTACAAGAATGAAAACATCTGAACTATTTACAGTGTTGATCAGTTCAGGGCCTGTGCTCTTCATTCCAAAAGTTGAGGAGCGTAAACCCTGCATATTCCAACTGCTTATTTTAAAGGACATGTTCATATATTTTATTATACTTGTCTCTTCTACATAAGAAAGTTTAATTTGTGGTCTACAACTGATATTATATTACTATTAATAATTATATATGGATATACATAATAATCACTCAAAGATTTTATCTTTGCATCAAAATATCAGAATAATTAAATCACATTTTTTCTTACTCTCCATCTCCACAACCATATATATGTGTGTTGAGGCTCAGTTAACTCAGCAGTGTGGTACAGATGACACTGAGGAGTTGCCTTATCTGGGCCAGCTGGGCAGCATCGGGCCTCCAGGCTCTGGAAGCCGCTGCTGCGTGGCTGTGTGGCTGTGCTGGTCCCCGGCTGTCCGCTCTGCTGTGCTGGACGGGCCCTCTGGGGATGGGGGGGTGGGGAATGGGGCCGCGGGGTCTCAGGGGCTGGGGCTGGGGTGGAGCCGGTGGCTGGGGATGTGGCCGGGGGCTGGGGGGTTTGCTCCTGGTCTCGAGGTGGGGGTGTGTGGGGTTTCGGCCCAGGGTTGTGTCCTTGAGGACCTTTGAGATGATCCTCACACCCGTCTTGTTGAGGTGGACGTGGTCATACAGGTGATGTGGCTGGATGTCTCAGTGGTGTGCCAGGTGGACGTTGGGGAGGAGGGCACATCTTCGGGACACTTCTGCGTTGATGGCCTGGATGATGTGCAGGGGCACGTCTGTGCGGGGCAGCAGTGTGGAGATGGAAATTTTGGCAGTTGGGAATTCCTCTGTGGCTTTCGTTGCTACCTGTCTCAGGGCTGAGGCCACATCGCCCCTGCGGGCACTCAGGTCGTTAGTGCCGGTGTGGATGAGGATGTGTTTGACTTGGCAAAGCCTCCTCTTGGAGAGCAGCTCCAGGGCTCTCTGTGCTGTGGAGCACCAAAGCTTTTTCACTTTTCGCCCAGGGAAGAGGCGCCTCTCAACCAGGAACTTCCCATTGGATTCGCTCAGAATGACCACCTCTGCGTTGACCTGCCACTCCGGGTTTGCGTCGGGAGTGGTGGGGGCAGCGGGTGTGTTTTGGGGGAGTGGCGTTTCAGGGGGTTGTGTATTAGTGGCAGGTCTGGTGATAGTGGGTGTGTCAGGAGTGGTGGGGAGTGTGGGTGGATCAGTGGGTGCGTCAGGGGTTGGAGGTGTTGTGGGGTCAGTGCAGTGCAGTCTCTGTGCTCCAGTGATGTGTAGCTCCTCTCTTAGCTCCTCCAGCTGGCTCTGCAGGCTCCTTAGCTGGCTGTGCTGGGGTGTCCTGGTCAGCTCCTCCCTCGCTCTGCGCAGCTCCGTCCTCAGGGTTTGGCTCTGCTCCTCCAGGTCTCTCACTGCTGCTCTCAGCTCATGGATCTCAGCCTTGTGCTGCATCTTTAGTCTGTGCATCTCATCCCGGAGCTGATCGCACAAGGAGGTCTGGGCCAGGGTGCTCAAGGTCTGCTCCCTGAACTCCGCAAACTCCAGCTCCAGCACTGATAGGCATTCCTTTAGTGTTTTAATGTTGCTGGAGAGTTTTGGGGAGACAGGGGGGCAGTCTGTGGGAGATGGGGCACTGTCTGGCTCCGTGTGGCTGGGGGCAGACTGCAGGGTGGCCGGCTCTGGCTCTTGTTTCTCTACCTCAGTCTGCTGCTTTGAGGTGTGGAAGCCGAGAGCTAATTGGTCCAGGCTGCTCTCGCTGCCCTGCACCATGATGGTCCCGTTGTGGTATACATTAAAAGTGAGCATCACACTGTCTGTGTCTTTCTCTACCAGCACTGAGATCTGCCTGCCTCTGCTAATGCCCCTCTTGTTGTTATTGGGGTATGTCTGGCACAGGGTTTTGTGAAAGGCGGTGTAGAACAGTAGATTGTTCTTGACCCTGTTTTCTCCTTTACCGGTGTAGTCTAGAATGAGGGTCTCAGGAGATGCTCTCATCACAGCTTGTTTGTAGTCCTTCTTAGCCTGTGCAGAGCGAATGTCTTCAGGGTATCGGATTTCAAAAGGCAGCTCTGCAGTCAGACTGCTGTTCGATAGATTTCTATCAGTCTCAGTGGCAGTTGGGCTCTCTCCTACTGTCACTCTATTCAAATCGGAGCTCTGCATTTTCATTGGCTGAGTCAACTACTGAGAATGCTTATTTATTTTATTAATACATATTTTTTTGTTTAATTATTTGTCTCTTACCTCCAATTCTTGTCTTCAGCTTTTCTTTTCTGACTTTTCTTCCTGAACTGTCTCTCTGCTTTCTTCTTTTTGTGTTTCTCTTAAAATTATTATTTTTTGAATACTTTTTCTTCTGAATTTCTATTCCATGTCTTCTGTGTATGTTTATAGTGCTATATATTCATTTGTAAATCACAAATTAAATCCGCTTATGTATAAAAACAAATGTTTTTTAGGAGCTCATATTCCTCTCTCTCTCTCTCTCTCTCTCTCTCTCTTTCTCTCTCTCTCTCTTTCTCTCTCTCCCTCTCAATTCAATTCATTTGTATTGTCAAAGCAATTGGACATACATACATATACATACATACATACATACATACATACATACATACATACATACATCTACACGGAAAATAAATAATAGAATTATGAATCACAATAAGATGTAATGAAGTACAGAAAATTAAAATGTAAAAAAATGTGATCTTTAATACATACAAATAAAGAAAATAGGTTTACTATTTTCAGATTCCTTTTTTGAAATACAATGACATGCATAACAAACAAGTATTTACATTATATTTACAGCCGGTGCTCGTGTGTCACTGTGTCCCTCAGGCTGTGGTAGGTGCTGACATATTGGGCAGCCAGGGTGGCTGTGTGTCCCTCCCCCAGGAGGACTGGTGTTTTTCTTTTTTCTCAGTTTTGTCACAGGTTGGGTGGGCATCCATTATGTTGTTACAGAATTTGTCCCTTATTTTGGGCTAAAGCTTTCCGTGGAGGGGAACGTGGATCAGTTTGTACCATTTTTGGGAGAATCTGCCTTGTTGGGGCGGAGCTGTGACCAGGTGAACAGCAGATCGGGCATAGGTGGGCATGTGGGCAGAGGAGTTGGAAGGCCGGTCAAGCAAATAAGCTTGCTAAGGTACGCAGCAGCAGCAAGCATCCCCCACATCCAGCCAGCCAGCCAGTCTGGCTGGCAGTGACTGAGTGGTTGTCAGACGGCAAGCAACGGAATGTACGTGCTCTGTGATGTCATAGCAGTCAGCTGAGAGAGGCTCGTGATGTCATCGCTGAGCTGGCTGGCTGGCTGGCTCTGTGTGTGTGTGTGTATGTCTGTGTGTGTGTGTGTGTGTCTGTTTGTCTGTTTTTCAGTCTGTCTGTCTCTCTCTCTCTCTCTCTCTCTCTCTCTCTCTCTCCCTCTCAATTCAATTCATTTCTATTGTCAAAGCAATTGGACATACATACATTCATACATACATATATATATATATATATATATATATATATATATATATATATATATATATATATACATACATACATGCATACATGCTAGAAAGTCATTACTATGTTGTCTTAAAGGCTAACTAAGCAGAACATATATCATTATAGAACAGAGTCCATAGGTCTACACATGGTTTTAGGGAACAGGCACGTAGGTCATACCGTTTGACATTGTTTCCAAGGTTCTCATCGTAAATAACAAACAGAAATCAAACTAGCTTCTGGCCTGACCTTCTAGCTTGACTCTATCTTTCCGCCTTATATACTTGGTGAATAATTGAGGAAGTAGCACCAAGTGACCACATTAGGCTGCCTGAGGGTTTCTGGGGAGTGTAGTTGTCTAGGGTCGGTTTTCTTCCCTAGAGTGCAGACCTTGCAGCAGACCTGGCCTGACATGTCTGCCATGTATGACCCTGCCCCTTGGTTTGTCCCACATCCTCCCCCCCAGCTGCGACCCCATAGGTCGAGCGACAGCCGCAAAAAAGCATGCACCCGGGACAGCCCATCAACATTCCCCATGGCCTTCCCTGGCCTGTGCTGCAGGGTGAAATGAAAATGTTGGAGACTCAAAAACCACCTCATCACACGGGCATTCCTGTCTTTCGAACGATGCATCCAAGTGAGGGGGGCATGGTCAGTGATCAGGGTGAAGTGCCTGCCCAACAAATAGTATCGAAGACTGTCCAAAGCCCACTTCACTGCCAAACATTCTTCTTCAACTACCAAATAATTTATTTCATTGGATTCCAACTTTCTGCTAAGGAACAACACCGGGTGTTCATGATCACCCATTCTTTGGGACAAAACCACTCCGATCCCCACCTCAGAGGCGTCCGTCTGGACTATAAATTCTTTCTGAAAGTCAGGTACCATTAAAACGGGGTTGCGGCAGAGCGCCTCCTGTAGGCTCCGGAAAGCCCGGTTTGCTGTATCACCCCATCTAACCATATTGGGTTCTGTAGCCTTAGTCATATCAGTCAGAGGGGCCGCTAAGGTAGCATAGTTGGGAATAAACCTCCGGTAATACCCAGTTAACCCTAAAAATGCCCTAACCTGCTTTTTATTGACAGGCCTAGGCCAAGAGTTTATGGCTTCAACCTTGGATATTTGGGGTTTCACCATACCCCTCCCTACTGTATAGCCCAAGTATTTGGCCTCTTCCAACCCCAAATTGCATTTGGTTGGATTAGCCATCAGGCCTGCTGCATGTATTGAATCCAATACCGCTTGGAGCTGAGACAAATGTGATTCCCAATCTGGACTGTGAATGACCACATCATCTAAATATGCTGCCGCATACGTCCTGTGTGGTCTAAGTATGTGGTCCATCAACCTTTGAAAGGTGGCAGGAGCACCATGCAGGCCAAAGGGCATCACTGTGTAGTGAAACAGACCATCTGGGGTTGCAAAGGCTGTTTTTTCTTTGGCACCCGGGGTCAAGGGAATCTGCCAGTAGCCCTTGGCTAAGTCAATAGTTGAAATATAGCGAGCATTCCCAATATTCTCTAACAATTCATCTACTTGGGGCATTGGGTATGCATCAAACTTTGAAATTTCATTAACCTTTCTAAAATCATTACAGAATCTCCAGGAGCCATCAGGTTTGGAAACCATGACTATAGGGCTGGACCACTCACTGTGGGATTCTTCAATAACCCCTGCCTCCAGCATTTCCTTAACCTCATTTCTAATAGTGTTCCTGCGAGCTTCTGGTACCCTGTAAGGCCTCATATTTACCTTCTTTCCTGGGAGAGACACAATGTTGTGAGAGACTAAATGGGTACGCCCCGGTATGCCTGAGAAAACTTCCCTATTACGTATTATCAAGTCGTTCACCTCCTTCAACTGGTCAGGTGACAAGGCAGCTGCAATATTCACCTTCGGTGTCCCTAGTGGCTGAGGGGGGTAAGTCAACATCAACACTTCCCTGTCCTTCCAGGCTTTTATTAAGTTGACATGATATATTTGTTCTGGGGGTCGGCGGCCGGGTTGCTGAACCTTATAGTTCACTTCCCGTATTCGCTCTATAATCTCATAAGGTCCCATCCACGTAGCCAGAAATTTACATTCTACAGTGGGAACCAACACCAACACCCTATCACCAGGCTGGAACACCCTCAGTGTAGCCTGACGATTATAGGCGAATTGTTGGTGTTCCTGTGCCTGCCTTAGGTGCTCTCTCACAATGGGAGTGACTGTGGCTATTCTCTCTTGCATAGCATTGATGTGCTCGACTACACTCCGGAAAGGAGTGGACTCGTGTTCCCACGTTTCACGGGCTATGTCTAATATCCCCCTGGGGTGCCTCCCATATAACAGTTCAAAAGGCGAAAAGCCCAGGGAAGCCTGTGGGACTTCCCTAATGGCAGACATCAAGTAGGGCAGCATGAATTCCCAATTTTTCCCATCCTTATCGATTACCTTTCTTAGCATGGACTTCAGGGTCCTATTAAATCTCTCAACCAACCCATCTGTTTGTGGGTGGTAGACTGATGTTCTCAACTGCTTAACCTGCAACAATTTACACAGATCGGTCATAACCTTAGACATAAAGGGTGTGCCCTGATCTGTTAATATCTCCCTCGGTATCCCCACCCTACTACACATCAACATTAGCTCTTTTGCAATACCTTTTGAAGCCATGGTCCGCAGTGGAATGGCTTCTGGGTACCTGGTGGCATAATCCAAAATAACCAGTATATACTGATGCCCTCTGGCTGATTTTGGGAGAGGTCCCACCACATCCATAGCTATCCTAGCAAAGGGGGTCTCTATGATGGGCAAAGGGACCAGTGGGCTTCTGAAGGCTGGTTTAGGAGCATGTAGTTGACATTCAGGACATGAGCTACAATGTTCTGTCACGTCTGCATGTACGCCTGGCCAGTAAAACCTCCTCAGGAGTCTATCCTTGGTTTTGTCCATCCCCAGATGTCCCCCCAGGATATGCCCATGTGCCAGACTGAGAACTGTTCGTCTGAATGGGGTGGGAACTAGCAATTGCTCCACAATGTCCACCCCTATCTTATTTACACGGTACAATAGGTCATTTTTTACCATAAAATAAGGATAAGCTGTTGGCGGGTCTGCAGTAGTCATAGGGGTCCCATTTACTACCTTCACATTTTCTTTAGCATAGTGTAGAGTGAGATCTCGCACCTGTGCGCTGCCAAAATCAGTGGGGAGTCCCTCTAACACTGACACTTCTACATTGTCAGCTTCAGGGGTCTCTATGAATGGATTCTCACCCACCCTGCTAGTGCTGGGTTCCTCACCCTCCATAGGGTCATCTACGTCACTACATTCCACCCCTATGTTTTCAGTTTAATTTTCCCCAACCAAAACCTTCACTGTCGACTCAACTGGAACCAGGTCTACTTTTAGCTCTAGTTGTGGGATCGAGGCAACTTCTGGCTTACAGTTTTCAGTGTGCATTTCCAATTTACTATGTTTTCTATCTAGTTTTCCAAAATTAGGAAAATATCGTCCCAGTATCACATCATATGGCATGTTGGGTACCACACCGACTTCGTAATCTAGTTTCCCGGCCTCTGTCTGTATGTTTACAAGGGCTGTGGGATAGGGGCGTGTGTCACCATGTGTGCATGTGATACTGAGCTCCTGATGTCTATCCAGCTTGTTGGTCGCTACTAATTTTTCTGTGACCAGTGTAACCATACTGCCAGAGTCGAGTAGAGCAGCCACTTCTTTCTCATCGACTATCACTGTACACATGTGTTTTGGATTAGGTACTCCGCCTATGAAAACATCCGTCCCAACAGGGCAGGCATAAAATACCGGTTTCTCTTTCCCCATATCACACACATTACATTGCATTGGTTCCTCTCTACCTGGGCAGTGGGCCGCAATATGTCCTACTTTGTCACAATTGTAGCAGACAATTGGTTGTGATGGTGACCCCCTATAACCCTTAGTCTCGGCTTTAGGCCCCACCTTTGCCCCCCCCAGTCTTGCTCTTTTCTTCCAGTCCAGCGCGTCATGTTTCCCAGAGTACTTTGGAACCATCTTACCCGGTCCGCTGGTTCGTCATGGCCTGGGGAACGAGTTTTTAACCTCCGGTACATGCTCTGCTGCTCCGGCTGTATAGAACCGCTCTACAATGGCCACCAAGGTGTCAGCGGACAGCACCTCATTCTGGCCAACCCAGCGTCGAACGTCCTTGGGCAAACAGCGTTGGTAGTTGTCAAGGACTATGGCCTCCACCACCTCGGCTGATGAATGGACCTCTGGCTGTAGCCATTTCCTGGCCAGATGGATCAGATCAAACATCTGCGTTCGGATTGGTTGTCCTGGTTGGTAGGCCCACTGCTGAAACCGATGTGCCCTCACTGCGGTGGTCACGCCCAATCGGGTCATTATCTCCGCTTTCAATTTATCATAGTCCTGGGCGTCCTTCAGCTCCAGATCAAAGTACGCTTTCTGTGCATCCCCTGCCAGATAAGGTGCCACAAGCCCTGCCCAGGAATCTTTTGGCCATCCCTCTCTCTGCTGTCCTCTCAAAGGTCATAAGGAAGGCCTCAACATCGTCCTGTTTTGTCATTTTCTGCAGAAAGTGATTGGTGCGGGGAGTGGAATGGGTTGCAGCCCCCTGTGGCCCAATCCTGGTTGCAAGTGCTTCAACACTCTCTTTCAGCTCTTTAGTCACCTTTTCCTGCTCTTCTCTAAACATTTTATTTGTATCATGCTGGACCTGTAGTGCTTCCTGATGCATCCGCATAGCATCCTGGTGAGCCACCTGCTGCACCCTGGTCGCTTCCTGTTGGGCTATTACAGCCTGTAGTTTTTTTTTTTTGGATAAAAAAATTCACTCAGCCAGTCTGGGTTTCATGAGGTGCTGCCCGCATTCTACACCAAATGTGACAAAACGCCTTGGCTGTACACATGTGCGGGTCTTCTCTGTGATCTTCTTAGGAGTAAAAACCAGTCATGACCCAGGGAGGAGGTTGCAAATACAGGGCTGTGCCTGTATGTTTACTTCAAACAAAACAAATCTGAAAACAAAACCTAACTCACACTGGAGTTGTAACTAATCTTACATAATCATTCTATTTTAAACAAAGTCTGGAATAAATAAGTCTTGGCTTTCTCCTTATGAGCTACCTCTGTTTTCCAGATAACTCACCCTATTGTCTCTCACTTCTCTCTCTCTCAGGCCCGCCTTATATACCTGGTGAATAATTGAGGAAGTAACACCAAGTGACCACATTAGGTGCTAGAATGGCTGCCTGAGGGTTTCTGGGGAGTGTAGTTGCCTAGGGTCGGTATTCTACCCTAGAGTACACACCTTGCAGCAGACCTGGCCTGACATATCTGCCATGTATGACCCTGCCCCTTGGTTTGTCACAATACATACATACATACATATACACGGAAAATAAATAATAGAATTATGAATCACAATAAGATGTAATGAAGTACAGAAAAAGAAAATGTAATAAAATGTGATCTTTAATACATACAAATAAAGAAAATAGGTATACCATTTCCAGATTCCTTTTTTGAAATACAATGACATGCATTACAAACGAGTATTTACATTATATTTACAGCCGGTGCTCGTGTGTCACTGTGTCCCTCAGGCTGTGGTTGGCGCTGACATATTGGGCAGAATGTGTCCCTTATTTTGGGCTAAAGCTTTCTGTGGAGGGGAACGTGGATCATTTTGTACCATTTTTGGGAGGATCTGCCTTGTTGGGGCAGAGCTGTGATCCAGGTGAACAGCAGATCGGGCATAGGTGGGCATGTGGGCAGAGGAGTAGGAAGGCCGGTCAAGCAAATAAGCTTGCTAAGGTACACAGCAGCAGCAAGCAGCCCCCACATCCAGCCAGCCAGCCAGTCTGGCTAGCAGTGACTGAGTGGTTGACAGACGGCAAGCAACGGAATGTTCATGCTCTGTGATGTCATAGCAGTCAGCTGAGAGAGGCTTGTGATGTCATCGCTGAGCTGGCTGGCTGGCTGGCTGGCTGGCTGTGTGTGTGTGTGTGTGTGTCTGTTTGTGTTTGTCAGTCTGTCTGTCTGTCTGTCTCTCTCTCTGTCTCTCTCTCTCTCTCTCTCTCTCTCTCTCTCCCTCTCAATTCAATTCATTTGTATTGTCAAAGCAATTGGACATACATACATACATACATACATGCTAGAAAATCATTACTATGTTATCTTAAAGGCTAACTAAGCAGAACATATTTCATTATAGAACAGAGTTCATAGATCTACACATGGTTTTAAGGAACAGGCACGTAGGTCATACCGTTTGACATTGTCTCCAAGGTTCTCATCGTAAATAACAAACAGAAATCAAACTACCTTATGGCCTCCTGACCTTCTAGCTTGACCTTATCTTTCTTAAGTATACAAGAGAGAAAAACAGGTTTGAGAAAATCATTTCTAACTTTCCTTCCATACAATAATACATACATACATACATACGGAAAATAAATAATAGAATTATGAATCTCAATATAATGTAATGAAGTACAGAAAAAGAAAATGTAATAAAATGTGATCTTTAATACATTCAAATAAAGAAAATAGGTTTACTATTTCCAGATTCCTTTTTGAAATACAATGACATGCATTACAAACGAGGCTTAGGTGGGCATTTGGGCATAGGAGTAGGAAGGCCGGTCAGGCAAATTAGCTTGCTAAGATACGCAGCAGCAGCAAGCAGCCCCCCCATCCAGCCAGCCAGCCAGTCTGGCTGGCAGTGACTGAGTGGTTGACAGACGGCAAGCAACGGAATGTACGTGCTCTGTGATGTCATAGCAGTCAGCTGAGAGAGGCTCGTGATGTCATGGCTGAGCTGGCTGGCTGTCTGGCTGGCTGGCTCTGTGTGTGTGTGTGTGTGTGTGTGTGTGTGTGTGTGTGTGTGTGTGCGTGTGTCTGTCTGTCTGTCTGTCAATTCATTTCAATTCAATTCAAAGGTGCTTTATTGGCATGATCTATCACAATATTGCCAAAGCAGATACAAATGTTCTATCAATCAAGACAAAACATTGCAATACAAGATTCAGTGGAACAAATATAGTACACATTGAAATAAAATTAAGTAGGATATAAACCATATTTGTTGTTTGTATCAAAATTTGTGTCATGACATCAGAAAAATCACTGTTTTTATTTTGTTTTGCAAATGGAGTGCCACAGGCTGGTGTCTACACACTGTCTCGCAGGCTGTGGCAGGTGGATACATATTGCGCTGCTAAGAAGGCAGTGCGCTCCTCCTCTCCCAGCAGGACGGGGAGTTTGCAGCAATCGGGGATCATGCTGAACTCAGGGATATGCATTTTTAATATTTTAAAGTATGTCTCCCTGATTTTTGTGTATTTAGGGCAGGACAGCAGGAAATGCGCCTGTGTTTCGACCTCCCCTAGGTCACACTGGCTGCACAGCCGCTCTTCTCTGGCAACCCAGAATTTTCTGTAGCGGCCTTTTTCAATGGCGAGGCTGTGGTCACTGAGCCTGTATTTAGTTAGATTTTGTCTCTCTTTTATATTTTGGATTTTTAAGTATTCAGCCAATGTAATGTTTCTATTCAGGGCCCGGTAGCATTCCAATTTGTTTTGTAATTCTAATTCGTGTCTCTAATCTTTTGTGTATTTGCTTTTCAGGTACATGTCAATTTTCCCAATTGTAGTTGTTTTGGTCATTGTGTGTTCGGGCTCTGTGAGCCTCAGAGCCGTGGGGGCGTTTCTGTGTACGTGTAAGATGTTTTTATTAAATTCTAGGTGGAATATTTCCATGGGGCTTTTGTCCCAATTGCTGTTATTGAGGTTCATGAGGGGACCCCACACTTCGCTCCCATATAGCAGGATTGGTTGGATGATGGAGTTTAATATTTTAATCCAAATAGTTATTGGTATTGTTGTTTTCCCAAATTGTGTCTTTATGGCATAAAATGCCCGGCGTGCCTTGTCTTTTAATGCGTTTATAGCCAGGCTGAAGCTCCCTGACGCACTGATGGTCAGGCCAAGGTAGTTGTATCTGGTGCAGTGCTCTAATCCAGTGCTGCCCAGAGTGAAGCGGTACCTGTTTCCCTGAGATGGGGCTTTTTTCTGGAAAACCATAACTCTGGTCTTGTCCAGATTGACTGCCAGGGCCCATTTCTGACAGTACTGCTCTAGCAGCGCCAGGTTCTGCTGAAGCCCCTGCTCTGTGGGCGACAGCAGCACCAGGTCGTCTGCGTAGAGCAGGAACTTGATCTCTGTGTCATGGAGAGTTAGGCTGCGGGCGTCAGACTGCTCCAACACTGTGGCCAACTCGATGATGTAGATGTTGAACAGTGTTGGACTCAGACTGCAGCCCTGTCTCACTCCCCGCCCCTGAGTGAAGAACTCTGTTCTTGAGTTGCCAATTTGAACTCCGCATTTGTTTTCAGAATACATTGATTTAATGATGTCATAAACTTTACCCCCTACACCACTCTGTAGAAGTTTATAAAATAATCCCTTGTGCCAGATTGAGTCAAATGCCTTTCTAAAGTCTACAAAACAGGCAAATATTTTTCCTTTATTGTTTTGGGTATATTTATTTATGAGGGTGTGTAGAGTGTAAATATGATCGGTTGTGCGGTGTTTTGGTAGGAAGCCAATCTGACTCTTATTCAGGACACTGTGCTTGGTAAGGAAGGCCAGTATCTGGGCGTTGATGATACTGCAGAACACCTTCCCCAGGTTACTGCTCACACAGCTGCCCCAGTAGTTATTGGGGTCTAATTTGTCTCCACTTTTAAAAATCGGGGTGATCAATCCTTGATTCCCGACCTCAGGGAAACACCCGGCTCTCAGCACCAGGTTAAAGAGTTTGAGCAGAGCCTCCTGCAGCTGCGGGCTGCTGTGCTTCAGCATCTCAGGGCTGATGCTGTCGGGGCCGCTGGCTTTCCTGGGTTTGAGGATTTTGAGTTGATGTTTTAGTTCCTGTATTGTAAATGGGTTATCTAAGGGATTTTGGTTATTCTTAATGATTTCTTCCAATTTATTTAGGTTTTTTAATATTTTAACCTGTTCTGGCTTTGGATTGTTTTCAACATTTTGGTAAAGTTTTTCAAAGTGTGTTTTCCAGATTTCTCCATTTTGAATTGGTATTTCATTTTTTGTTTTTGGGGTATTTATTCTGCCCATATAGTGGTCTTTTTTCTTACTGAGGAGTTGCTTGTAGTGCCGCAGGGCCTGGCAGTAGCTGAGGCGAGCCTCCTGGTTGTCGGGCTCTCTGTGTTTAGTGTTGGAGAGATGTCTCAGGTGTTTCCTAGAAGTTTCACACTCCTGGTCACACCACTGTTCTTTTTTTCTTTTAGACGATTTCATATTTTGGTTTTTAATTGTTTTAATGTTTGATTTTAAAGCCAGTCTCTCAAATATTTCATTCAGTGTTTTGGTGGCTGAGTTTATTCCGTTTTGGTTTATTTGATAGTGTGAGGATTGATATCTGTCTAACATGTTTTCAATCTCATCACTATTCAGGGCTCTTGTGTAGTTCTCTGTGCTGGGCTCTGACCATCTCTAACTGGGTGGCAGGGAGACCAGTTTTGTGGGAAGTTTGGCTCTGACTTGTGGCTGCGCTGATCTTTTTAGGTAAAGTGTTATTTGGCTGTGGTCTGATAGTGGAGATTGTTGTCTGACTATAAACGCATTGTTGGCTTGTGGGTCCAGGTCAGTTATGGCGTAGTCCACCACACTGCTGCCCAGAGCCGAGCAGTATGTGAATCTCCCCAGAGAGTACCCCCTGGTCCTGCCATTGATGATATATAGACCCAGGCTTTTACATAGGCGCACTACCTGCTTCCTGCTCTTGTTTACCACGCTGTCGTGGCTGTGTCAGTGTGGAGGTGTGTGTGTGGCACAGCGGGGAGTCTCCGAACAGGTGTGTGTTCCCCTCTGTATTGATGTAGTCCATCTCTCTGCCAGTCCTGGCATTGAGATCGCCACACAGCAGTACAGAGCCCAGGGTCTGGAAGTGGCAGATTTCGTTTTGAAGCTCATGAAAGCCTTCCTCATTATAGTAGGGGGAGTCTGCGGGTGGCATATAAATTGCACATAGGTATATATCTGTGTTATTTTGTAGGGTGTCTTTTCTGATTTTCATCCACAGGTGTGTGTCTCCTCTCTGTACTGGGCATAGGGCTGCTCGGAGCTCCTCCCTGTACCACACGATAATCCCCCACGAGGCCCTGCCACACCTGACTTTGGGTTTTTTATAGGAGGGCACAATCAGCTCCCTGTATCCATTGTATCCATCCAGTGTATAGACATATCTGCACAGCACCAAGTCTCTACAAGAATGAAAACATCTGAACTATTTACAGTGTTGATCAGTTCAGGGCCTGTGCTCTTCATTCCAAAAGTTGAGGAGCGTAAACCCTGCATATTCCAACTGCTTATTTTAAAGGACATGTTAATATATTTTATTATACTTGTCTCTTCTACATAAGAAAGTTTAATTTGTGGTCTACAACTGATATTATATTACTATTAATAATTATATATGGATATACATAATAATCACTCAAAGATTTTATCTTTGCATCAAAATATCAGAATAATTAAATCACATTTTTTCTTACTCTCCATCTCCACAACCATATATATGTGTGTTGAGGCTCAGTTAACTCAGCAGTGTGGTACAGATGACACTGAGGAGTTGCCTTATCTGGGCCAGCTGGGCAGCATCGGGCCTCCAGGCTCTGGAAGCCGCTGCTGCGTGGCTGTGTGGCTGTGCTGGTCCCCGGCTGTCCGCTCTGCTGTGCTGGACGGGCCCTCTGGGGATGGGGGGGTGGGGAATGGGGCCGCGGGGTCTCAGGGGCTGGGGCTGGGGTGGAGCCGGTGGCTGGGGATGTGGCCGGGGGCTGGGGGGTTTGCTCCTGGTCTCGAGGTGGGGGTGTGTGGGGTTTCGGCCCAGGGTTGTGTCCTTGAGGACCTTTGAGATGATCCTCACACCCGTCTTGTTGAGGTGGACGTGGTCATACAGGTGATGTGGCTGGATGTCTCAGTGGTGTGCCAGGTGGACGTTGGGGAGGAGGGCACATCTTCGGGACACTTCTGCGTTGATGGCCTGGATGATGTGCAGGGGCACGTCTGTGCGGGGCAGCAGTGTGGAGATGGAAATTTTGGCAGTTGGGAATTCCTCTGTGGCTTTCGTTGCTACCTGTCTCAGGGCTGAGGCTGAGGGAGTGGCGTTTCAGGGGGTTGTGTATTAGTGGCAGGTCTGGTGATAGTGGGTGTGTCAGGAGTGGTGGGGAGTGTGGGTGGATCAGTGGGTGCGTCAGGGGTTGGAGGTGTTGTGGGGTCAGTGCAGTGCAGTCTCTGTGCTCCAGTGATGTGTAGCTCCTCTCTTAGCTCCTCCAGCTGGCTCTGCAGGCTCCTTAGCTGGCTGTGCTGGGGTGTCCTGGTCAGCTCCTCCCTCGCTCTGCGCAGCTCCGTCCTCAGGGTTTGGCTCTGCTCCTCCAGGTCTCTCACTGCTGCTCTCAGCTCATGGATCTCAGCCTTGTGCTGCATCTTTAGTCTGTGCATCTCATCCCGGAGCTGATCGCACAAGGAGGTCTGGGCCAGGGTGCTCAAGGTCTGCTCCCTGAACTCCGCAAACTCCAGCTCCAGCACTGATAGGCATTCCTTTAGTGTTTTAATGTTGCTGGAGAGTTTTGGGGAGACAGGGGGGCAGTCTGTGGGAGATGGGGCACTGTCTGGCTCCGTGTGGCTGGGGGCAGACTGCAGGGTGGCCGGCTCTGGCTCTTGTTTCTCTACCTCAGTCTGCTGCTTTGAGGTGTGGAAGCCGAGAGCTAATTGGTCCAGGCTGCTCTCGCTGCCCTGCACCATGATGGTCCCGTTGTGGTATACATTAAAAGTGAGCATCACACTGTCTGTGTCTTTCTCTACCAGCACTGAGATCTGCCTGCCTCTGCTAATGCCCCTCTTGTTGTTATTGGGGTATGTCTGGCACAGGGTTTTGTGAAAGGCGGTGTAGAACAGTAGATTGTTCTTGACCCTGTTTTCTCCTTTACCGGTGTAGTCTAGGATGAGGGTCTCAGGAGATGCTCTCATCACAGCTTGTTTGTAGTCCTTCTTAGCCTGTGCAGAGCGAATGTCTTCAGGGTATCGGATTTCAAAAGGCAGCTCTGCAGTCAGACTGCTGTTCGATAGATTTCTATCAGTCTCAGTGGCAGTTGGGCTCTCTCCTACTGTCACTCTATTCAAATCGGAGCTCTGCATTTTCATTGGCTGAGTCAACTACTGAGAATGCTTATTTATTTTATTAATACATATTTTTTTGTTTAATTATTTGTCTCTTACCTCCAATTCTTGTCTTCAGCTTTTCTTTTCTGACTTTTCTTCCTGAACTGTCTCTCTGCTTTCTTCTTTTTGTGTTTCTCTTAAAATTATTATTTTTTGAATACTTTTTCTTCTGAATTTCTATTCCATGTCTTCTGTGTATGTTTATAGTGCTATATATTCATTTGTAAATCACAAATTAAATCCGCTTATGTATAAAAACAAATGTTTTTTAGGAGCTCATATTCCTCTCTCTCTCTCTCTCTCTCTCTCAATTCATTTCATTTGTATTGTCAAAGCAATTGGACATACATAAACATACATACATATACACTCACCTAAAGGATTATTAGGAACACCTGTTCAATTTCTCATTAATGCAATTATCTAATCAACCAATCACATGGCAGTTGCTTCAATGCATTTAGGGGTGTGGTCCTGGTCAAGACAATCTCCTGAACTCCAAACTGAATGTCTGAATGGGAATGAAAGGTGATTTAAGCAATTTTGAGCGTGGCATGGTTGTTGGTGCCAGACGGGCCGGTCTGAGTATTTCACAATCTGCTCAGTTACTGGGATTTTCACGCACAACCATTTCTAGGGTTTACAAAGAATGGTGTGAAAAGGGAAAAACATCCAGTATGCGGCAGTCCTGTGGGCGAAAATGCCTTGTTGATGCTAGAGGTCAGAGGAGAATGGGCCGACTGATTCAAGCTGATAGAAGAGCAACTTTGACTGAAATAACCACTCGCTACAACCGAGGTATGCAGCAAAGCATTTGTGAAGCCACAACACGTACAACCTTGAGGCGGATGGGCTACAACAGCAGAAGACCCCACCGGGTACCACTCATCTCCACTACAAATAGGAAAAAGAGGTGAGACATTCAGATGGTAGAGTCAGAATTTGGCGTAAACAGAATGAGAACATGGATCCATCATGTCTTGTTACCACTGTGCAGGCTGGTGGTGGTGGTGTAATGGTGTGGGGGATGTCTTCTTGGCACACTTTAGGCCCCTTAGTGCCAATTGGGCATCGTTTAAATGCTACGGCCTACCTGAGCATTGTTTCTGACCATGTCCATCCCTTTTTGACCACCATGTACCCATCCTCTGATGGCTACTTCCAGCAGGATAATGCACCATGTCACAAAGGTCGAATCATTTCAAATTGGTTTCTTGAACATGACAATGAGTTCACTGTACTAAACTGGCCCCCACAGTCACCAGATCTCAACCCAATAGAGCATCTTTGGGATGTGGTGGAACGGGAGCTTCGTGCCCTGGATGTGCATCCCACAAATCTCCATCAACTGCAAGATGCTATCCTATCAATATGGGCCAACATTTCTAAAGAATGCTTTCAGCACCTTGTTGAATCAATGCCATGTAGAATTAAAGCAGTTCTGAAGGCGAAAGAGGGTCAAACACAGTATTAGTATGGTGTTCCTAATAATCCTTTAGGTGAGTTCATCGTAGCTCTTAATACTCTCTTTCTGTCTGGAGGAGATATAATTGAAGTATTGTACACGTACCCGGCTACTTTCAACACCCATTGCTGCACTGATATTTTTCCCTCCATTTTTCTTTATCCATTTTTTTTTTGCTGGAAGTTCCGTCAATACCCGTCAGCCTTTAAGAGACATCATGCAGCCAGGCCTCTTGGCTTGCGGCCACACCGTCCTGAACGCGCCCAATCTCATCAGATCTCGGAAGCTAAACGGGGCAAGGGTTCGTCAGTACTTGGATGGGTGACCTCCTGGAGATATCAGGTGCTGCAAGTTATTTCGTCTCCTGGGTAACTTTATCGTAGCTCTAAATACTCTCTTTCTGTCTGGAGGAGATATAATTGAAGAATTGTACACATACCCGGCTACTTTCAACACCCTTTGCTGCACTGATATTTTTCCCTCCATTTTTCTTTTTTCTTTTTTATTTTGCTGGAAGTTCCGTCAATAACCTCCAGCCTTTAAGAGACATCATGCAGCCAGGCCTCTTGGCTTGAGGCCACACCGGCCTGAACGCGCCCGATCTCGTCAGATCTCGGAAGCTAAACGGGGCAGGGCCTGGTCAGTACTTTGATGGGAGACCTCCTGGAAATACCAGGTGCTGCTAGCTTTTTCGTCTCCTGGGTAACTTCATCGTAGCTCTTAATACTCTCTTTCAGTCTGCAGGAGATATAATTGAAGAATTGTACATGTACCCGGCTACTTTCAACACCCTTTGCTGCACTGATATTTTTCCATCCATTTTTCTTTTTTTTTTTTTTGCTGGAAGTTCCATCAATACCCGCCAACCTTTAAGAGACATCATGCAGCCAGGCCTCTCGGCTTGCGGACACAAAGTCCTGAACGCGCCCGATCTCGTCAGATCTCGGAAACTAAACGGGGCAGGGCCTGGTCAGTACTTCGATGGGAGATCTCCTGGAAATACCAGGTGCTGCCAGCTTTTTACGTCTCCTGGGGAACTTCATCGTAGCTCTTAATACTCTCTTTCTGTCTGGAGAAGACATAATTGAAGAATTGTACACGTACCCGGCTACTTTCAACACCCTTTCCTGCACTGATATTTTTCCCTCCATTTTTCTATTTTTTTTTTTTTTTTTTTGCTGGAAATTCCGTCAATACCCGCCAGCCTTTAAGAGACATCATGCAGCCAGGCATCTCGGCTTGCGGCCACACCATCCTGAACGCGCCCGATCTCGTCAGATCTCGGAAGCTAAACGGGGCAGGACCTGGTCAGTACATGAATGTGAGACCTCCTGGAAATACCTGGTGCTGCAAGCTTTTACGTCTCCTGGGTAACTTTATCGTAGCTCTTAATACTCTCTATCTGTCTGGAGGAGATATAATTGAAGTATTGTACACGTACCCAGCTACTGTCAACACCATTTGCTGCACTGATATTTTTCCATCCATTTTTCTTTTTTTTTTTTTTTTTTTGCTGGAAGTTCCGTCAATACCCGCCAACCTTTAAGAGACATCATGCAGCCAGGCCTCTTGGCTTGCGGCCACACCGTCCTGAATGCGTCCGATCTCGTCAGATCTCGGAAGCTAAATGGGGCAGGGCCTGGTCAGTACTTGGATGGGAGACCTCCTAGAAATACCAGGTGCTGCAAGCTTTTTACGTCTCCTGGGTAACTTCATCGTAGCTCTTAATACTCTCTTTCTGTCTCCAGGAGATATAATTGAAGAATTGTACACGTACCCGGCTACTTTCAACACCGTTTGCTGCACTGGTATATTTCCCTCTATTGTTCCTTTTTTTTTTGGTGGCAGTTCCGTCAATACCCGCCAGCCTTTAAGAGACATCATGCAGCCAGGCATCTCGGCTTGCGGCCACACCATCCTGAACGCGCCCGATCTCGTCAGATCTCGGAAGCTAAACGGGGCAGGACCTGGTCAGTACATGAAAGTGAGACCTCCTGGAAATACCTAGTGCTGCAAGCTTTTACGTCTCCTGGGTAACTTTATCGTAGCTCTCAATACTCTCTCTCTGTCTGGAGGAGATATAATTGAAGTATTGTACACGTATCCAGCTACTGTCAACACCCTTTGCTGCACTGATATTTTTCCATCCACTTTTCTTTTTTTTTTTTTTTTTTTTTTTTTTTTGCTGGAAGTTCTGTCAATACCCGCCAACCTTTAAGAGACATCATGCAGCCAGGCCTTTCGGCTTGTGGCCACACCGTCCTGAATGCGCCCGATCTCGTCAGATCTCGGAAGCTAAACGGGGCAGTGCCTGGTCAGTACTTGGATGGGAGACCTCCTAGAAATACCAGGTGCTGCAAGCTTTTACGTCTCCTGGGTAACTTTATCGTAGCTCTCAATACTCTCTCTCTGTCTGGAGGAGATATAATTGAAGTATTGTACACGTATCCAGCTACTGTCAACACCCTTTGCTGCACTGATATTTTTCCATCCATTTTTCTTTTTTCTTTTTTTCTTTTTTTTTTTTGCTGGAAGTTCCGTCAATACCCGCCAACCTTTAAGAGACATCATGCAGCCAGGCCTTTCGGCTTGTGGCCACACCGTCCTGAATGCGCCCGATCTCGTAAGATCTCGGAAGCTAAACGGGGCAGGACCTGGTCAGTACTTGGATGGGAGACCTCCTGGAAATACCTGGTGCTGCAAGATTTTACGTCTCCTGGGTAACTTTATCGTAGCTCTTAGTTCTTTCTTTCTGTCTGGAGGAGATATAATTGAAGAATTGTACACGTACCCAGCTACTGTCAACACCCTTTGCTGCACTGATATTTTTCCATCCATTTTTCTTTTTTTTTTTTTTTTTGCTGGAAGTTCCGTCAATACCCGCCAACCTTTAAGAGACATCATGCAGCCAGGCCTCTTGGCTTGCGGCCACACCGTCCTGAATGCGTCCGATCTCGTCAGATCTCGGAAGCTAAATGGGGCAGGGCCTGGTCAGTACTTGGATGGGAGACCTCCTAGAAATACCAGGTGCTGCAAGCTTTTTACGTCTCCTGGGTAACTTCATCGTAGCTCTTAATACTCTCTTTCTGTCTCCAGGAGATATAATTGAAGAATTGTACACGTACCCGGCTACTTTCAACACCCTTTGCTGCACTGGTATATTTCCCTCTATTGTTCCTTTTTTTTTTGGTGGCAGTTCCGTCAATACCCGCCAGCCTTTAAGAGACATCATGCAGCCAGGCATCTCGGCTTGCGGCCACACCATCCTGAACGCGCCCGATCTCGTCAGATCTCGGAAGCTAAACGGGGCAGGACCTGGTCAGTACATGAAAGTGAGACCTCCTGGAAATACCTAGTGCTGCAAGCTTTTACGTCTCCTGGGTAACTTTATCGTAGCTCTCAATACTCTCTCTCTGTCTGGAGGAGATATAATTGAAGTATTGTACACGTATCCAGCTACTGTCAACACCCTTTGCTGCACTGATATTTTTCCATCCATTTTTCTTTTTTCTTTTTTTCTTTTTTTTTTTTGCTGGAAGTTCCGTCAATACCCGCCAACCTTTAAGAGACATCATGCAGCCAGGCCTTTCGGCTTGTGGCCACACCGTCCTGAATGCGCCCGATCTCGTAAGATCTCGGAAGCTAAACGGGGCAGGACCTGGTCAGTACTTGGATGGGAGACCTCCTGGAAATACCTGGTGCTGCAAGATTTTACGTCTCCTGGGTAACTTTATCGTAGCTCTTAGTTCTTTCTTTCTGTCTGGAGGAGATATAATTGAAGAATTGTACACGTACCCAGCTACTGTCAACACCCTTTGCTGCACTGATATTTTTCCATCCATTTTTCTTTTTTTTTTTTTTCTTTTTTTTTTTTGCTGGAAGTTCTGTCAATACCCGCCAACCTTTAAGAGACATCATGCAGCCAGGCCTTTCGGCTTGTGGCCACACCGTCCTGAATGCGCCCGATCTCGTCAGATCTCGGAAGCTAAACGGGGCAGGGCCTGGTCAGTACTTGGATGGGAGACCTCCTAGAAATACCAGGTGCTTAAAGCTTTTTACGTCTCCTGGGTAACTTCATCGTAGCTCTTAATACTCTCTTTCTGTCTCCAGGAGATATAATTGAAGAATTGTACACGTACCCGGCTACTTTCAACACCCTTTCCTGCACTGATATTTTTCCCTCCAGTTTTCTATTTTTTTTTTTTTTTTTTTGCTGGAAGTTCCGTCAATACCCGCCAGCCTTTAAGAGACATCATGCAGCCAGGCATCTCGGCTTGCGGCCACACCATCCTGAACTCGCCCGATCTCGTCAGATCTTGGAAGCTAAACGGGGCAGGACCTGGTCAGTACATGAATGTGAGACCTCCTGGAAATACCTGGTGCTGCAAGCTTTTACGTCTCCTGGGTAACTTTATCGTAGCTCTTAATACTCTCTATCTGTCTGGAGGAGATATATTTGAAGAATTGTACACGTACCCGGCTACTTTCAACACCCTTTCCTGCACTGATATTTTTCCATCCATTTTTCTTTTTTTTTTTTTTTTTTGCTGGAAATTCCGTCAATACACGCCAGCCTTTAAGAGACATCATGCAGCCAGACATCTCGGCTTGCGGCCACACCGTCCTGAACGCGCCCGATCTCGTCAGATCTCGGAAGCTAAACGGGGCAGGACCTGGTCAGTACTTGAATGTGAGACCTCCTGGAAATACCTGGTGCTGCAAGCTTTTACGTCTCCTGGGTAACTTTATCGTAGCTCTTAATACTCTCTATCTGTCTGGAGGAGATATAATTGAAGAATTGTACACGTACCCGGCTACCTTCAACACGCTTTGCTGCACTGATATTTTTCCCTCCATTTTTCTTTTTTCTTTTGTTTCTTGCTGGAAGTTCCATCAATACCCTCCAGCCTTTAAGAGACATCATGCAGCCAGGCCTCTTGGCTTGAGGCCACACCGTCCTGAAGACGCAAGATCTCGTCAGATCTCGGAAGAAAAACTGGGCAGGGCCTGGTCAGTAATTGGATGGTTGACCTCCTGGAAATACCAGGTGCTGAAAGCTTTTTACATCTCCTGGGTAACTTCAGCGTAGCTCTTAATACTCTCATTCAGTCTGGAGGAGATATAATTGAAGAATTGTACATGTACCCGGCTACTTTCAACACCCTGTCCTGCACTGATATTTTTCCCTCCATTTTTCTATTTATTTATTTTTTATTTTTTGCTGGAAGTTCCGTCAATACCCGCCAGCCTTTAAGAGACATCATGCAGCCAGGCCTCTTGGCTTGCGGCCACACCGTCCTGAACACGCCCGATCTCATCAGATCTCGGAAGCTAAGCGGGGCAGGGCCTGGTCAGTACTTGGATGGGTGACCTCCTGGAAATACCAGGTGCTGCAAGCTTTTTACGTCTCCTGGGTAACTTCATCATAGCTCTTAATACTCTCTTTCAGTCTGTAGGAGATATTATTGAAGAATTGTACACGTACCCGGCTACTTTCAAAACCCTTTGCTGCACTGATATTTTTCCCTCCATTTTTCTTTTTTCTTTTTTTTTTTGCTGGAAGTTCCGTCAATACCCGCCAGCCTTAAAGAGACATCATGCAGCCGGGCCTCTCGGCTTTCGGCCACACCGTCCTGAATGCGCATGATATCGTCAGATCTCGGAAGCTAAACGGGGCAGGACCTGGTCAGTACTTGAATGTGAGACCTCCTGGAAATACCAGGTGCTGCAAGCTTTTACGTCTCCTGGGTAACTTTATCGTAGCTCTTAATACTCTCTCTCAGTCTGCAGGAGATATAATTGAAGAATTGTACACGTACCCGGCTACTTTCAACACCCTTTCCTGCACTGATATTTTTCCCTCCATTTTTCTATTTTTTTTTTTTTTTTCTTTTGCTGGAAGTTCCGTCAATACCCGCCAACCTTTAAGAGACATCATGCAGCCAGGCCTTTCGGCTTGTGGCCACACCGTCCTGAATGCGCCCGATCTCGTCAGATCTCGGAAGCTGAACAGGGCAGGGTCTGGTCAGTACTTGGATGGGAGACCTCCTAGAAATACCAGTGCTGCAAGCTTTTTACGTCTCCTGGGTAACTTCATCGTAGCTCTTAATACTCTCTTTCTGTCTCCAGGAGATATAATTGAAGAATTGTACACGTACCCGGCTACTTTCAACACCCTTTGCTGCACTGGTACATTTCCCTGTATTTTTCTTTTTTTTTTTGCTGGCAGTTCCGTCAATACCCGCCAGCCTTTAAGAGACATCATGTAGCCAGGCATCTCGGCTTGCGGCCACACCATCCTGAACGCGCCCGATCTCGTCAGATCTCGGAAGCTAAACGGGGCAGGACCTGGTCAGTACATGAATGTGAGACCTCCTGGAAATACCTAGTGCTGCAAGCTTTTACGTCTCCTGGGTAACTTTATCGTAGCTCTTAATACTCTCTCTCTGTCTGGTGGAGATATAATTGAAGTATTGTACACGTATCCAGCTACTGTCAACACCCTTTGCTGCACTGATATTTTTCCATCCATTTTTATTTTTTATTTTTTTATTTTTATTTTTTGCTGGAAGTTCCGTCAATACCCGCCAACCTTTAAGAGACATCATGCAGCCAGGCCTTTCGGCTTGTGGCCACACCGTCCTGAACGCGCCCGATCTCGTCAGATCTCGGAAGCTAAACGGGGCAGGGCCTGGTCAGTACTTGGATGGGAGACCTCCTAGAAATACCAGGTGCTGCAAGCTTTTTACGTCTCCTGGGTAACTTCATCGTAGCTCTTAATACTCTCTTTCTGTCTCCAGGAGATATAATTGAAGAATTGTACACGTACCCGGCTACTTTCAACACCCTTTCCTGCACTGATATTTTTCCCTCCATTTTTCTATTTTTTTTTTTTTTTTTTTTGCTGGAAGTTCCGTCAATACCCGCCAACCTTTAAGAGACATCATGCAGCCAGGCCTTTCGGCTTGTGGCCACACCGTCCTGAATGCGCCCGATCGCGTAAGATCTCGGAAGCTGAACGGGGCAGGGTCTGGTCAGTACTTGGATGGGAGACCTCCTAGAAATACCAGTGCTGCAAGCTTTTTACGTCTCCTGGGTAACTTCATCGTAGCTCTTAATACTCTCTTTCTGTCTCCAGGAGATATAATTGAAGAATTGTACACGTACCCGGCTACTTTCAACACCCTTTGCTGCACTGGTATATTTCCCTGTATTTTTCTTTTTTTTTTTGCTGGCAGTTCCGTCAATACCCGCCAGCCTTTAAGAGACATCATGTAGCCAGGCATCTCGGCTTGCGGCCACACCATCCTGAACGCGCCCGATCTCGTCAGATCTCGGAAGCTAAACGGGGCAGGACCTGGTCAGTACATGAATGTGAGACCTCCTGGAAATACCTAGTGCTGCAAGCTTTTACGTCTCCTGGGTAACTTTATCGTAGCTCTTAATACTCTCTCTCTGTCTGGTGGAGATATAATTGAAGTATTGTACACGTATCCAGCTACTGTCAACACCCTTTGCTGCACTGATATTTTTCCATCCATTTTTCTTTTTTATTTTTTTATTTTTATTTTTTGCTGGAAGTTCCGTCAATACCCGCCAACCTTTAAGAGACATCATGCAGCCAGGCCTTTCGGCTTGTGGCCACACCGTCCTGAACGCGCCCGATCTCGTCAGATCTCGGAAGCTAAACGGGGCAGGGCCTGGTCAGTACTTGGATGGGAGACCTCCTAGAAATACCAGGTGCTGCAAGCTTTTTACGTCTCCTGGGTAACTTCATCGTAGCTCTTAATACTCTCTTTCTGTCTCCAGGAGATATAATTGAAGAATTGTACACGTACCCGGCTACTTTCAACACCCTTTCCTGCACTGATATTTTTCCCTCCATTTTTCTATTTTTTTTTTTTTTTTTTTTGCTGGAAGTTCCGTCAATACCCGCCAACCTTTAAGAGACATCATGCAGCCAGGCCTTTCGGCTTGTGGCCACACCGTCCTGAATGCGCCCGATCGCGTAAGATCTCGGAAGCTGAACGGGGCAGGGTCTGGTCAGTACTTGGATGGGAGACCTCCTAGAAATACCAGGTGCTGCAAGCTTTTTACGTCTCCTGGGTAACTTCATCGTAGCTCTTAATACTCTCTTTCAGTCTGTAGGAGATATTATTGAAGAATTGTACACGTACCCGGCTACTTTCAAAACCCTTTGCTGCACTGATATTTTTCCCTCCATTTTTCTTTTTTCTTTTTTTTTTTGCTGGAAGTTCCGTCAATACCCGCCAGCCTTAAAGAGACATCATGCAGCCGGGCCTCTCGGCTTTCGGCCACACCGTCCTGAATGCGCATGATATCGTCAGATCTCGGAAGCTAAACGGGGCAGGACCTGGTCAGTACTTGAATGTGAGACCTCCTGGAAATACCAGGTGCTGCAAGCTTTTACGTCTCCTGGGTAACTTTATCGTAGCTCTTAATACTCTCTCTCAGTCTGCAGGAGATATAATTGAAGAATTGTACACGTACCCGTCTACTTTCAACCCCCTTTCCTGCACTGATATTTTTCCCTCCAATTTTCTATTTTTTTTTTTTTTTTCTTTTGCTGGAAGTTCCGTCAATACCCGCCAACCTTTAAGAGACATCATGCAGCCAGGCCTTTCGGCTTGTGGCCACACCGTCCTGAATGCGCCCGATCTCGTCAGATCTCGGAAGCTGAACGGGGCAGGGTCTTGTCAGTACTTGGATGGGAGACCTCCTAGAAATACCAGTGCTGCAAGCTTTTTACGTCTCCTGGGTAACTTCATCGTAGCTCTTAATACTCTCTTTCTGTCTCCAGGAGATATAATTGAAGAATTGTACACGTACCCGGCTACTTTCAACACCCTTTGCTGCACTGGTATATTTCCCTGTATTTTTCTTTTTTTTTTTGCTGGCAGTTCCGTCAATACCCGCCAGCCTTTAAGAGACATCATGTAGCCAGGCATCTCGGCTTGCGGCCACACCATCCTGAACGCGCCCGATCTCGTCAGATCTCGGAAGCTAAACGGGGCAGGACCTGGTCAGTACATGAATGTGAGACCTCCTGGAAATACCTAGTGCTGCAAGCTTTTACGTCTCCTGGGTAACTTTATCGTAGCTCTTAATACTCTCTCTCTGTCTGGTGGAGATATAATTGAAGTATTGTACACGTATCCAGCTACTGTCAACACCCTTTGCTGCACTGATATTTTTCCATCCATTTTTCTTTTATATTTTTTTATTTTTATTTTTTGCTGGAAGTTCCGTCAATACCCGCCAACCTTTAAGAGACATCATGCAGCCAGGCCTTTCGGCTTGTGGCCACACCGTCCTGAACGCGCCCGATCTCGTCAGATCTCGGAAGCTAAACGGGGCAGGGCCTGGTCAGTACTTGGATGGGAGACCTCCTAGAAATACCAGGTGCTGCAAGCTTTTTACGTCTCCTGGGTAACTTCATCGTAGCTCTTAATACTCTCTTTCTGTCTCCAGGAGATATAATTGAAGAATTGTACACGTACCCGGCTACTTTCAACACCCTTTCCTGCACTGATATTTTTCCCTCCATTTTTCTATTTTTTTTTATTTTTTTTTTGCTGGAAGTTCCGTCAATACCCGCCAACCTTTAAGAGACATCATGCAGCCAGGCCTTTCGGCTTGTGGCCACACCGTCCTGAATGCGCCCGATCGCGTAAGATCTCGGAAGCTGAACGGGGCAGGGTCTGGTCAGTACTTGGATGGGAGACCTCCTAGAAATACCAGGTGCTGCAAGCTGTTTACGTCTCCTGGGTAACTTCATCGTAGCTCTTAATACTCTCTTTCTGTCTCCAGGAGATATAATTGAAGAATTGTATACGTACCCGGCTACTTTCAACACCCTTTGCTGCACTGGTATATTTCCCTCTATTTTTCTTTTTTTTTTTGCTGGAAGTTCCGTCAATACCCGCCAGCCTTTAAGAGACATCATGCAGCCAGGCATCTCGGCTTGCGGCCACACCATCCTGAACGCTCCCGATCTCGTCAGATCTCGGAAGCTAAACGGGGCAGGACCTGGTCAGTACATGAATGTGAGACCTCCTGGAAATACCTAGTGCTGCAAGCTTTTACGTGTCCTGGGTAACTTTATCGTAGCTCTTAATACTCTCTCTCTGTCTGGAGGAGATATAATTGAAGTATTGTACACGTATCCAGCTACTGTCAACACCCTTTGCTGCACTGATATTTTTCCATCCATTTTTCTTTTTTCTTTTTTTCTTTTTCTCTTTTGCTGGAAGTTCCGTCAATACCCGCCAACCTTTAAGAGACATCATGCAGCCAGGCCTTTCGGCTTGTGGCCACACCGTCCTGAATGCGCCCGATCTCGTCAGATCTCGGAAGCTAAACGGGGCAGGGCCTGGTCAGTACTTGGATGGTAGACCTCCTAGAAATACCAGATGCTGTAAGCTTTTACGTGTCCTGGGTAACTTTATCGTAGCTCTTAATTCTCTCTTTCTGTCTGCAGGAGATTTAATTGAAGAATTGTACACGTACCCAGCTACTGTCAACACCCTTTGCTGCACTGATATTTTTCCATCCATTTTTCTTTTTTTTTTTTTTGCTGGAAGTTCCGTCAATACCCGCCAACCTTTAAGAGACATCATGCAGCCAGGCCTTTCGGCTTGTGGCCACACCGTCCTGAATGCGCCCGATCTCGTCAGATCTCGGAAGCTAAACGGGGCAGGGCCTGGTCAGTACTTGGATGGGAGACCTCCTAGAAATACCAGGTGCTGCAAGCTTTTTACGTCTCCTGGGTGACTTCATCGTAGCTCTTAATACTCTCTTTCTGTCTCCAGGAGATATAATTGAAGAATTGTACACGTACCTGGCTACTTTCAACACCCTTTGCTGCACTGGTATATTTCCCTCTATTTTTCTTTTTTTTTTTTGCTGGAAGTTCCGTCAATACCCGCCAGCCTTTAAGAGACATCATGCAGCCAGGCATCTCGGCTTGCGGCCACACCATCCTGAACGCGCCCGATCTCGTCAGATCTCGGAAGCTAAACGGGGCAGGACCTGGTCAGTACATGAATGTGAGACCTCCTGGAAATACCTAGTGCTGCAAGCTTTTACGTCTCCTGGGTAACTTTATCGTAGCTCTTAATACTCTCTCTCTGTCTGGAGGAGATTTAATTGAAGAATTGTACACCTACTAGGCTACTTTCAACACCCTTTGCTGCACTGATATTTTTCCCTCCATTTTTCTTTTTATTTTATTTTTTTGCTGGAAGTTCCGTCAATATCCGCCAGCCTTTAAGAGACATCATGCAGCCAGGCCTCTTGGCTTGTAGTCACACCGTCCTGAATGCGCCCGATCTCGTCAGATCTCGGAAGCTAAACGGGGCAGGGCCTGGTCAGTACTTGGATGGTAGACCTCCTAGAAATACCAGGTGCTGCAAGCTTTTTACGTCTCCTGGGTAACTTCATCGTAGCTCTTAATACTCTCTTTCTGTCTCCAGGAGATATAATTGAAGAATTGTACACGTACCCGGCTACTTTCAACACCCTTTCCTGCACTGATATTTTTCCCTCCATTTTTCTATTTTTTTTTTTTTTTTTTTTTGCTGGAAGTTCCGTCAATACCCGCCAACCTTTAAGAGGCATCATGCAGCCAGGCCTTTCGGCTTGTGGCCACACCGTCCTGAATGCGCCCGATCTCGTCAGATCTCGGAAGCTAAACGGGGCAGGGCCTGGTCAGTACTTGGATGGGAGACCTCCTAGAAATACCAGGTGCTGCAAGCTTTTTACGTCTCCTGGGTAACTTCATCGTAGCTCTTAATACTCTCTTTCTGTCTCCAGGAGATATAATTGAAGAATTGTACACGTACCCGGCTACTTTCAACACCCTTTGCTGCACTGGTATATTTCCCTCTATTTTTCTTTTTTTTTTTGCTGGCAGTTCCGTCAATACCCGCCAGCCTTTAAGAGACATCATGCAGCCAGGCATCTCGGCTTGCGGCCACACCATCCTGAACGCGCCCGATCTCGTCAGATCTCGGAAGCTAAACGGGGCAGGACCTGGTCAGTACATGAATGTGAGACCTCCTGGAAGTACCTGGTGCTGCTAGCTTTTACGTCTCCTGGGTAACTTTATCGTAGCTCTTAATACTCTCTATCTGTCTGGAGGAGATATAATTGAAGTATTGTACACGTACCCAGCTACTGTCAACACCCTTTGCTGCACTGATATTTTTCCATCCATTTTTCTTTTTTTTTTTTTTTTTTTTTTTTTTTTGCTGGAAGTTCCGTCAATACCCGCCAACCTTTAAGAGACATCATGCAGCCAGGCCTCTCGGCTTGCGGCCACACCGTCCTGAACGCGCCCAATCGCGTAAGATTTCGGAAGCTAAACGGGGCAGGACCTGGTCAGTACTTGGATGGGAGACCTCCTGGAAATACCTGGTGCTGCAAGCTTTTACGTGTCCTGGGTAACTTTATCGTAGCTCTTAATACTCTCTTTCTGTCTCCAGGAGATATAATTGAAGAATTGTACACGTACTACGCTACTTTCAACACCCTTTGCTGCACTGATATTTTTCCCTCCATTTTTCTTTTTATTTTATTTTTTTGCTGGAAGTTCCGGCAATATCCGCCAGCCTTTAAGAGACATCATGCAGCCAGGCCTCTTGGCTTGTAGTCACACCGTCCTGAATGCGCCCGATCATATCAGATTTCGGAAGCTAAACGGGGCAGGGCCTGGTCAGTACATGGATGTGTGACCTCCTGGAAATACCAGGTGCTGCAAGCTTTTTACGTCTCCTGGGTAACTTCATCGTAGCTCTTAATACTCTCTTTCTGTCTCCAGGAGATATAATTGAAGAATTGTACACGTACCCGGCTACTTTCAACACCCTTTGCTGCACTGATATTTTTCCCTCCATTTTTCTATTTTTTTTTTTTTTTTTTTTTGCTGGAAGTTCCGTCAATACCCGCCAGCCTTTAAGAGACATCATGCAGCCAGGCATCTCGGCTTGCGGCCACACCATCCTGAACGCGCCCGATCTCGTCAGATCTCGGAAGCTAAACGGGGCAGGACCTGGTCAGTACATGAATGTGAGACCTCCTGGAAATACCTAGTGCTGCAAGCTTTTACGTCTCCTGGGTAACTTTATCGTAGCTCTTAATACTCTCTCTCTGTCTGGAGGAGATATAATTGAAGTATTGTACACGTATCCAGCTACTGTCAACACCCTTTGCTGCACTGATATTTTTCCATCCATTTTTCTTTTTTATTTTTTTATTTTTATTTTTTGCAGGAAGTTCCGTCAATACCCGCCAACCTTTAAGAGACATCATGCAGCCAGGCCTTTCGGCTTGTGGCCACACCGTCCTGAATGCGCCCGATCTCGTCAGATCTCGGAAGCTAAACGGGGCAGGACCTGGTCAGTACTTGGATGGGAGACCTCCTGGAAATACCTGGTGCTGCAAGCTTTTACGTCTCCTGGGTAACTTTATCGTAGCTCTTAATTCTCTCTTTCTGTCTGGAGGAGATATAATTGAAGAATTGTACACGTACCCGGCTACTTTCAACACCCTTTGCTGCACTGATATTTTTCCCTCCATTTTTCTATTTTTTTTTTTTTTTTTTTTTGCTGGAAGTTCCGTCAATACCCGCCAGCCTTTAAGAGACATCATGCAGCCAGGCATCTCGGCTTGCGGCCACACCATCCTGAACGCGCCCGATCTCGTCAGATCTCGGAAGCTAAACGGGGCAGGACCTGGTCAGTACATGAATGTGAGACCTCCTGGAAATACCTAGTGCTGCAAGCTTTTACGTCTCCTGGGTAACTTTATCGTAGCTCTTAATACTCTCTCTCTGTCTGGAGGAGATATAATTGAAGTATTGTACACGTATCCAGCTACTGTCAACACCCTTTGCTGCACTGATATTTTTCCATCCATTTTTCTTTTTTCTTTTTTTATTTTTATTTTTTGCTGGAAGTTCCGTCAATACCCGCCAACCTTTAAGAGACATCATGCAGCCAGGCCTTTCGGCTTGTGGCCACACCGTCTTGAATGCGCCCGATCTCGTCAGATCTCGGAAGCTAAACGGGGCAGGGCCTGGTCAGTACTTGGATGGTAGACCTCCTAGAAATACCAGGTGCTGCAAGCTTTTTACGTCTCCTGGGTAACTTCATCGTAGCTCTTAATACTCTCTTTCTGTCTCCAGGAGATATAATTGAAGAATTGTACACGTACCCGGCTACTTTCAACACCCTTTCCTGCACTGATATTTTTCCCTCCATTTTTCTATTTTTTTTTTTTTTTTTTTTGCTGGAAGTTCCGTCAATACCCGCCAACCTTTAAGAGACATCATGCAGCCAGGCCTTTCGGCTTGTGGCCACACCGTCCTGAATGCGCCCGATCTCGTCAGATCTCGGAAGCTAAACGGGGCAGGGCCTGGTCAGTACTTGGATGGGAGACCTCCTAGAAATACTAGGTGCTGCAAGCTTTTTACGTCTCCTGGGTAACTTCATTGTAGCTCTTAATACTCTCTTTCTGTCTCCAGGAGATATAATTGAAGAATTGTACACGTACCCGGCTACTTTCAACACCCTTTGCTGCACTGGTATATTTCCCTCTATTTTTCTTTTTTTTTTTTGCTGGCAGTTCCGTCAATACCCGCCAGCCTTTAAGAGACATCATGCAGCCAGGCATCTCGGCTTGCGGCCACACCATCCTGAACGCGCCCGATCTCGTCAGATCTCGGAAGCTAAACGGGGCAGGACCTGGTCAGTACATGAATGTGAGACCTCCTGGAAGTACCTGGTGCTGCTAGCTTTTACGTCTCCTGGGTAACTTTATCGTAGCTCTTAATACTCTCTATCTGTCTGGAGGAGATATAATTGAAGTATTGTACACGTACCCAGCTACTGTCAACACCCTTTGCTGCACTGATATTTTTCCATCCATTTTTCTTTTTTTTTTTTTTTTTTTTTTTTTTTTTTGCTGGAAGTTCCGTCAATACCCGCCAACCTTTAAGAGACATCATGCAGCCAGGCCTTTCGGATTGTGGCCACACCGTCCTGAATGCGCCCGATCTCGTCAGATCTCGGAAGCTAAACGGGGCAGGGCCTGGTCAGTACTTGGATGGGAGACCTCCTAGAAATACCAGGTGCTGCAAGCTGTTTACGTCTCCTGGGTAACTTCATCGTAGCTCTTAATACTCTCTTTCTGTCTGCAGGAGATATAATTGAAGAATTGTACACGTACCCAGCTACTTTCAACACCCTTTCCTGCACAGATATTTTTCCCTCCATTTTTCTATTTTTTTTTTTTTTTTTTTTGCTGGAAATTCCGTCAATACCCGCCAACCTTTAAGAGTCATCATTCAGCCAGGTCTCTCGGCTTGCGGCCACACCGTCCTGAATGCGCCCAATCTCGTCAGATTTCGGAAGCTAAACGGGGCAGGGCCTGGTCAGTACTTGGATGGGAGACCTCCTAGAAATACCAGGTGCTGCAAGCCTTTTACGTCTCCTGGGTAACTTCATCGTAGCTCTTAATACTCTCTTTCTGTCTCCAGGAGATATAATTGAAGAATTGTACACGTACCCGGCTACTTTCAACACCCTTTCCTGCACTGATATTTTTCCCTCCATTTTTCTATTTTTTTTTTTTTTTTTTTTGCTGGAAGTTCCGTCAATACCCGCCAACCTTTAAGAGACATCATGCAGCCAGGCCTTTCGGCTTGTGGCCACACCGTTCTGAATGCGCCCGATCTCGTCAGATCTCGGAAGCTAAACGGGGCAGGGCCTGGTCAGTACTTGGATGGGAGACCTCCTAGAAATACCAGGTGCTGCAAGCTTTTTACGTCTCCTGGGTAACTTCATCGTAGCTCTTAATACTCTCTTTCTGTCTCCAGGAGATATAATTGAAGAATTGTACACGTACCCGGCTACTTTCAACACCCTTTGCTGCACTGGTATATTTCCCTCTATTTTTCTTTTTTTTTTTTGCTGGCAGTTCCGTCAATACCCGCCAGCCTTTAAGAGACATCATGCAGCCAGGCATCTCGGCTTGCGGCCACACCATCCTGAACGCGCCCGATCTCGTCAGATCTCGGAAGCTAAACGGGGCAGGACCTGGTCAGTACATGAATGTGAGACCTCCTGGAAGTACCTGGTGCTGCTAGCTTTTACGTCTCCTGGGTAACTTTATCGTAGCTCTTAATACTCTCTATCTGTCTGGAGGAGATATAATTGAAGTATTGTACACGTACCCAGCTACTGTCAACACCCTTTGCTGCACTGATATTTTTCCATCCATTTTTCTTTTTTTTTTTTTTTTTTTTTTTTTTTTTTGCTGGAAGTTCCGTCAATACCCGCCAACCTTTAAGAGACATCATGCAGCCAGGCCTCTTGGCTTGTAGTCACACCGTCCTGAATGCGCCCGATCATATCAGATTTCGGAAGCTAAACGGGGCAGGGCCTGGTCAGTACATGGATGTGTGACCTCCTGGAAATACCAGGTGCTGCAAGCTTTTTACGTCTCCTGGGTAACTGCATCGTAGCTCTTAATTCTCTCTTTCTGTCTGGAGGAGATATAATTGAAGAATTGTACACGTACCCGGCTACTTTCAACACCCTTTGCTGCACTGATATTTTTCCCTCTATTTTTCTTTTTTTTTTTTGCTGGAAATTCCGTCAATACCCGCCATCCTTTAAGAGACATCATGCAGCCAGGCATCTCGGCTTGCGGCCACACCATACTGAACGCGCCCGATCTCGTCAGATCTCGGAAGCTAAACGGGGCAGGACATGGTTAGTACATGAATGTGAGACCGACTGGAAATACCTAGTGCTGCAAGCTTTTACGTCTCCTGGGTAACTTTATCGTAGCTCTTAATACTCTCTATCTGTCTGGAGGAGATATAATTGAAGAATTGTACATGTACCCGGCTACTTTCAACACCCTTTGCTGCACTGATATTTTTCCCTCCCTTTTTCTATTTTTTTTTTTTTTTTTTGCTGGAAGTTCCGTCAATACCCGCCAGCCTTTAAGAGACATCATGCAGCCAGGCCTCTTGGCTTGCGGCCACACCGTCCTGAACGCGCCTGATCTCATCAGATCTCGGAAGCTAAATGGGGCAGGGCCTAGACAGTACTTGGATGGGTGACCTCCTGGAAATACCAGGTGCTGCAAGCTTTTTACGTCCCCTGGGTAACTTCATCGTAGCTCTTAATACTCTCTTTCAGTCTGGAGGAGATATAATTAAAGAATTGTACACGTACCCGGCTACTTTCAACACACTTTGCTGCACTGATATGTTTCCCACCATTTTTCTTTTTTCTTTTTTTTTTTTGCTGGAAGTTCCGTCAATACCCGCCAACCTTTAAGAGACATCATGCAGCCAGGCGTCTCGGCTTGTGGCCACACCGTCCTGAATGCGCCCGATTTCGTCAGATCTCGGAAGCTAAACGGGGCAGGGCCTGGTCAGTACTTGGATGGGTGACCTCCTGGAAATACCAGGTGCTGCAAGCTTTTTACTTCTCCTGGGTAACTTTATCGTAGCTCTTAATACTCTCTTTCTGTCTGGAGGAGATATAATTGAAGAATTGTACACGTACCCGGCTACTTTCAACACCCTTTCCTGCACTGATATTTTTCCCTCCATTTTTCTATTTTTTTTTTTTTTTTTATGCTGGAAATTCCGTCAATACCCGCCAGCCTTTAAGAGACATCATGCAGCCAGGCGTCTCGGCTTGTGGCCACACCGTCCTGAACGCGCCCGATCTCGTCAGATCTCAGAAACTAAACGGGGCAGGACCTGGTCAGTACTTGGATGGGAGACCTCCTGGAAGTACCAGGTGCTGCAAGCTTTTTACGTCACCTGGGGAACTTCGTCGTAGCTTTTAATACTCTCTTTCTGTCTGGAGGAGATTTAATTGAAGAATTGTACACGTACCCGGCTACTTTCAACACCCTTTACTGCACAGATATTTTTCCCTCCATTTTTCTTTTTATTTTTTATTTTTTCTGGAAGTTCCATCAATATCCGCCAGCCTTTAAGAGACATCATGCAACCAGGCATCTCGGCTTGCGGACACACAGACCTGAACGCGCCCGATCTCGTCAGATCTCGGAAACGAAACGGGGCAGGACCTGGTCAGTACTTGGATGGGAGATCTCCTGGAAATACCAGGTGCTGCCAGCTTTTTACGTCTGCTGGGTAACTTTATCGTAGCTCTTAATACTCTCTTTCTGTCTGGAGGAGATATAATTGAAGTATTGTACACGTACCTGGCTACTTTCAACATCCTTTGCTGCACTGATATTTTTCCCTCCGTTTTTCTTTTTTTTTTTTTTTGCTGGAAGTTCCGTCAATACCCGCCAACCATTAAGAGACATCATGCAGCCAGGCCTCTCGGCTTGTGTCCACACCGTCCTGAACGCGCTCGATCTCGTCAGATCGCGTAAGCTGAACGGGGCAGGTCCTGGACAGTACTTGGATGGGTGACCTCCTGGAAATACCAGGTGCTGCAAGCTTTATACGTCTCTTGGGTAACTTCATCGTAGCTCGTAATACTCTCTTTCAGTCTGGAGGAGATAGAATTGAAGTATTGTACACTTTGTCTTAGGGACAGTCTGGCTAGCAGTGACTGAGTGGTTGACAGACGACAAGCATCGGAATGTACGTGCTCTGTGATGTCATAGCAGTCAGCTGAGAGAGGCTCGTGATGTCATCGCTGAGCTGTCTGTCTGTCTGTCTGTCTGTCTCTCTCTCTCTCTTTCTCTCTCTCTCTCTCTCTCTCTCTTCCTCTCAATTCAATTCATTTGTATTGTCAAAGCAATTGGACATACATACATACATATATATATATATATATATATATATATATATATATATATATACATACATATATACATCTATACATGCTAGAAAGTCATTACAATGTTATCTTAAAGGCTAACTAAGCAGAACATATATCATTATAGAACAGAGTTCATAGGTCAACACATGGTTTTAGGGAACAGGCACGTAGGTCATACCGTTTGACAATGTCTCCAAGGTTCTCATCGTAAATAACAAACAGAAATCAAACTATCTTCTGGGCTGACCTTCTAGCTTGACCGTATCTTTCTTAAGTATACAAGAGAGAAAAACAGGTGTAAGAAAATAATTTCTAATTTTCCTTCTACACATATATACATACATACATACATATGTAGCGTTATGTTGGGTGTATTTTGATAAGAGCATTTGGGCTCTGAGCTGAAGCACTGATCTAAAGAAGACCTCTCCCCCCCCAAAGTTATCAGATTTCCTTAGCTCATCAGCTTGGAACTGGTTTGCATCAAAGTGACAGTTTTGGGGAGGATGGCACCGAGAAGAGGCCAAATAGTTTGGAATTCTGCTATGAGATGTCTGGAGAAAGGGGCCTGTAGGTGATAAAAACTCTTTGAAGTGGATGAGAGCCGAAATCCCGACATAGAGCTACGAACCCAGGCCAACCGGCATTTCCAAAAGATGGCATGGATTGACATCAGTCATAAATAAAGCCTCCCTCCAATAGGACACTTGGGGCTGAAACCGAAATCCAATCTCAAGAACTCAGGGACCAATCACCTACTGATCTGACAGACTATAAGGAACAGCGGACAGTCTTTCTCTCTCTCTCTCTCTCACCTGAACCAGAATCTCGCTGCCACAGCTCAACCTGTAGCTCTGTTGCCAGAACCGGAATCAGAAACCAACCAAGTCTTTGCCGGCAACAGAAGAGTTAAACTGGGAGAAGGAGATTGAGCGAAGAATTATTTTAAAGGACTTTATTAAATAAATAACTTCACAGACCCACCTGATCAGTGGAGTTTTACAGCTGGACAATTGACTAAGTCGACTGAATACGAAAGTGTCAGTCACTTAAATAGCTATTTGAGTCTTAAGAAACTTGACCCTTGGAATAAACAGGGCCCTGCTTTCCTCAAAGACTTTGTCTTCAAGTAACTACGGTGGAACCCTGCTTACAAAGAAGATTTTGTGCACTACCTTGGAGCCTTCAAACCAGTGGAAAATCTGTTTGGAAAAGACTCTACATTCGCGAAACCCCAACTTCCAGGTGCATCGACTGAGTGGAAGTTCTTGGACAAAGCCGAACCGGACTGCCTTTGTTCCAAACCACACGGACCTCGTGCCGTGTGCTGTTATCTGAGCCCGAAGCCAGAGAGGCCTCTCTGCGACGAAGTTCACATAAGTTTAACAGTTTGGAGTTCATGATTCATGACATTTGAGAAATCAATTAGAAATGTTAATCTGTGATTCATAACTCTAGAATGTGTAATATCATTTAGTTTTCTTAAATATAAATGTGTGTTGCATTCAACTGTTTTGTTGATAATTTTAGAAATAAAATCTGACAACGCCGAGAAATATCTTCTCATTCCTGTTTAACTGTTTAGTCTGAAATTGACACAAGTTAATAGACACCAGATTATAGGTGGCCCTGCCTATCCTTAATCATTGAATAATAATCAGTTAAGGGAAATTGTGGTAACAAGTAATGATAGGATCTTTCTCTCCACCTAAACGTTAATGAGACTGATATATATATAACGAGAAGTTACCTGACATAAATACTAACCTGCGTAGTTATTGAATGTCTGACTAACAATACTAATGAGAGACTCACCTTCGTCTTACTAACCGGTATTGTAGTCAATGTGTTTATAACCTTTTTTGTTTAATGATTTGTGTGTTATCATATGCGATCCCATGGTCTTTGATTTGGTCACGGAAGTGATTTGTCTTTGATTTGTTGATCTAGAGTTGAATTTTAATTAGTTTTTCCCTTTTGTATAATTAGTGTAGTGCTACATTTAGTCTTTGTTTTTGAATAAATTTGACAATTTATATCTTTGGAATTGGTGTCTGCATCCAATTATTACAGAAAATGAGTTCTACAAGATTCCAGGATTCGTGATAAGGTGATACTATAAATTCACTTCTTTCATTGAATTTTATAAGTGTACCTTACGCTACACCTTTGACCACCACGTCTTCCTCCTCCCACTGCTTGACCTCTATTGTGACCTGGATCACCTGCCGGCTCCATGTTATCGCTGTGTTGTTGAGGTGGATAGCACGCATTTCACTCGATACTCGTACCACAATGTGAAATCAATCATCAATAACCAGTTGGCAGTATTGGAAAAGCAATTACAAGGGCCTGCATACATACAGTAATGTCAAATCTGATGTGGAAGAACAATTCCTTTATCCCTCTGTTCTCCACCAGGGTTGTGCTGATCGCCTCGATTGGCAAGTTTGCAGTGTGAGGAGTGGATCCATGTCGTCGTTCCTAGGCACTTCACAGCTGTGTGGGTGGTCAGGAGCACCTGGTAGGGCCCTGTCCACCTGGGCTGTTGGGAGGACTTTCTCTTGTGTGCTTTGATATACACAGTCATCTTGCTGGAAGGGGTGGTAAACCTGCTGGGATGGTTCAGTCTGGGCGGCTTTCATCTGTGAATGGACAGCTTCGAAAGCACGTGTTAGTCCCATACAAAGAGACAACATAGCATCATCCATCAAGTGGATGTCCATTTCCCTTACAGACAATGGAGGAGTGATGGAGAGTCTCATAAGTCATCCCATAATAATCTCACACGGAGAAAGACCTGTTTTTCTCAATTTGCTGACGATTTCATTGTCATTAGGACTATAGGAAGGGGATCTGGACGTTTGAGTCCTGTTTGTTTGCATATATTAGACAGCTTATTCTTTAATATCCCATTTTGTTTCTCCACTGCTCCAGCTGACTGAGCCTGATGGGGCAGTGAAAATGTTGTTTACCTCGCAGGGCTTTGCATAGTTCCTGCACTATTGTCCCAGTGAAGTGAGTGTTCCTATCACTGGAAATTTCCCTGGAATGCGAAATCTACATATAACATCCCTTAACTGTATTTTTGCTACTTTTACTACTTCAGCCTTCCTACGGGATAGGCTTCAACCCATTTAGAACACCTATATATTATTACAAGTATATATTCATATCCACAACATTTAAGCTTTTGAACACAATCTATTTGCATATTGCAGGATTATGAGCTTGACAAATGTGGCAAGTTCTACAATATTGCTAAGCTGTTACTATAAAACCTGGGGCAAACCAATTTAAAAGACTGATGCACACATCCCCCCTTTGCCCGTGTGGCCAACACCATGCGCCACATGGGCAAACCAGGGAAAGAGTGCCTGTGAGGCAACCAATGCATTAGCAAATGTTTGAGCTCTCTTATGGAAGGTGCAGTGGCCAGTTGCAATTTCCTGGAGCTTTTACAGTGCATCTCAAATTAAATTTCATCCAGCCCCAGGTCATAAAAGTCAAACCCTAGTTACGACATACATAACACATACATTTTGTTGCTTCAAAGAGAATACAAAAGTCAGCAAAACATTCTTTTTTACAAATTCAGTTTGTAAACTGTATTGTACATATATTTGTTGCGTTTTGATTTATAAACATTATACATTGTACAAATCTTAAGTGAAGGGCAATGGACTGATTCTGACTTCATGGCTGTCATTCTATTCATTTGAATAATGTGACATCTCCACTAATAGTACATTATAAATTAAACTATCAATAGAAGAATATGTGCTACTGCGGACGTCATCTGAGCAGTTTCACAATATATTGTAGATTCCTATAATCTGGAAAACCTTTAATTATAGTATTTTAACTTATTTCTCCACTGAGTCAAGCATCACTTCAGCGTAGTGGACCTCAGCATTGGTCTGTTCAAGTTGCTGTGAGGCTGTCTTTAAAGCCGCGCCCTCGGCCTACTGTGTCTCAACAAGAACACCAGCATCTTCTCCATATGGGTCAGACATCGGTTCCTTCAGGACACGATTCATAATATGCATATCTGCCATGTGGAATAAATCAGTCTGAAGACACAATGTGTGGTTCACACAACATCAGAGATCGTCCTTATAAAAGGCATCTCTATCACATTAGTTGACATTCGCACAATCTATAAGGTTTCTAGTAAAGGGACAATTCAAAATAATAATAATCTTGATTCCAATTTATCTCATTTATCAAATTATTTCAGTACAGCACTCAGCTGTCGTCAGCAGCATCATATCTCCTGTGTTTATTGAATCAGCTTTACTTCCTAGTGTAGATACTCTTTTTGTGTGGAGTTGTCAAAGTTTCAAAACAATGTGCTTATCTTTGTCCTTTTATCTAACTTAAATACCTGAGAACATTACAATAACTATTACAGCAGCTCCTTCAACACCATAGTTAATAGTAGTTGGGTAAATGATGGCAGTTATTAATCTTTGTTTCTCAATTCATTTTTTACCAATAAACCATAATTTGAAATTATTTCCATACTCCTATTATTCCTATTTTCATTATTATTAGTTTTATGCGGTTGTCATCTAGTATGTGATGTATTCGTCTGTATCAACATCAATATTATTATCATTATTAATACAAGCAGTGTAAATTACCATTCATTACACTCTTGCTCTGTTTGTAATAAGTTATGAACCCTTACACGTACTTACAGTCTCTGCCTTGTCTCTGACTTCTCTCTCTCTCTCTCTCTCTCTCTTTCTCTCTCTCTCTCTCTCTCTCTCATCTCAGGCTGCTTGTCTGCTCAGGCGAACAGGGGGAGCAGAGGAGCACATACGGCCCTTGCCCCCTGCCCCCCTCTTCCTAATTGATAGGGTATTTCTGTTTGTGAAAGGACTATTTCCAAACAGTTTTATAACTTGCCATGACTATGTTTCATTAAATTAGTTATGTTACACCTTTAGTTATACCTGTAGTAACTTCATTATTTTCCCTCATATTCCAGTCAATCACCATCAGAGTCTCTCGTGGCAGTACATTTGTCTCACACAGAACAAACTCTCCTTTCTCAACCGCTTTCAATTTTGGATAACATCGCACTGCATCCCAACAGCTGTTCTTTCTCCTATTCCTAATTTCTTACAAGAAAATGCAAGTTATATTTGATCGATTTGTATTATTACTATTTATATACATTTCACTACATTATTGTAGTTAATGAATGTATTTAATCTTTGGAAAATAAGCCTTTTCATTGATCTCAATAATGATGTCCAGGTACTTCAGGAAAGCACATTTTCAAAAAATGTGTCCTGTCAATGATTTCCCCAACTAAGAACCTGCGTGGGCACTAAGACTGTCCTCCTGCGCGGCTCATGTCTTTATTGTGTCACTTCCTCCTATTGAAGTCCAATCTACACCAGTACAGGTTCAGAAGAACTGTTCCCGAATCCAGATTGAACTGATCAATAGTTAATTTCTTACCTACACATTGTATTTAGGGATCTATTACTAGGGATTTAAAAACTCTTCATTGTGGAACTCATAGCTTCCAAATGAGCACATCGTTAATTTCCTGGAGTATCTGGTTATCTATTTATCAATATGTAAGAAACCTTCACCGAATGTTTGTGGTTGCCTCGGATTCCTATTTCTAAATTTGGCTCTAATTCCATTTCTAACATGTTACTTTTAACTTCTGTATTCGTAAGACCTATTTAAATAACTTAATTTTGTATTATTATTTCTGTTTGCAATAGCATTCTGTGTACAGTTAAATGCTGACTTTCTTGTAGGTCTGTTATTACAACATATTTAACTGGCGTTTTTTAGCTATCATTCTGTAACTATTTGTGACTTATGACTCTCTTAGTCATATTCTGGACTATACAGTACATGAAAAAGTCAAAATATGGACATTTACCTTGCGCAAACTGAAAACGTACAAACATACAAAGAGACACATATTAATTTATATCCATAGTAAATTCAGATACCATGGTTTTGGTTGGCATGTCATATTGACCTGCAGTGTCTCAAACTACCCTTATTTATTACTTATCTAGTAATTTTCCTTCAGTATCTTGAGGACTGTCATTTATACTGAAAAACATATATATATATATATTTTTAATTTGTCTTCGGGGCATTCAGATTGAATTATGCCTGTTGTCTTTTCTTTCTTTTCTCTAACAAATGTTCAAATGTTTTAAGATAGCTAGCTTTGGTTTCTCATTTCTTAATGCTTTGTATTCCTATTTTGCAGAACCGTTTTTAGGTGCTCAAGTCTATCTGAATCAAAAGTCCCATCTTCTGGAAACCTTAATTTTCTGTCACCTATTGTCCAGTCAAACGCACCGCTTCACTCCATAGTTATCATACATGTACCTTACATGTGTACCTTTAAGTGGCGGGTCGCCCGTCTTACTAGAGCTGTTCCCACACAGTAACACGTTTTCCCATTTTCTATGTATCGTTTTGTACACAACAACCAAGGCGTGCAAGCCCGCAAAATAACAATAAACGACAGGGGAGAAAACATAGCAAAAAACAAGAAAACACAAATAATACTAAATCCTATATAGGAATAACAACAAACATGCTTTTCAATGTTTGCATTTATAGAACTTGTATATAACTTAATGACTTTTCTTCATTTACCATAAACACTATAAACTTCTATGAACTATAAACACGTTATTTTATATTATCACCGGCGTATCAGATATTGAACAATTAATTAGCGCTCCTTTTTTTTTTTTTTTTTTCTAATAGTAGGTCAAACCCACTTAAGCCTGCGGGAACCCAGACAGGAAAACACAGTCCTGTTCCTTCACAAACAAGAAGACACAGTCAAGTCTATGGTAACCCTAAGAAACCATGCTCCTCGGTTATTGGTGTCAATGGATCTCATTATCCTGAAACTTTCATGATCGAAACATGGAATACTGTTTGTCAGTTTCCATAAAACTATGCATTAAGAGTAATGCAACAGTCACTTATCATTTTGAGCAGCTGTATCAATTGATAGTTAGATCTCTGTAATGAAATGAATAGACAGTGATCTCAGATGTAATGTGTGAATTGCATTTTGAAATGGTAATACTTTGATGTAAGTTGTGTCATTTTAGTTCAATGAACAAATGATCTGAGGTTGATGTGTATTGTATCCAAGCAATTGTAAAAAAGTGTTAGAGTTTTGAAAAATGTGCATTTTGATCATCGGGTGTGAGTTTAGTGTCTAGAGTTTTGAAAAATGACATCAAGGTTCTGAAATGAGTGCCAAAGTGATTGTGAAAAAGTGTAATATCAGGGGACAGTGGCTATTAGTGATCTGGCCTTCCGTGGCCTCTGTATTAATGTAACAGGTCAAATTGTATGTGTACACTGATACTTGATAGTATAATATAGTACAAGTAAAAAACATACATAGGTATCATAGAAGTATTTTGCAGAAATGATTATGGATAGTTATCAAAATGGAGAGGAAATGCTAAATCCAGTCTCCCCAGGCTGAGCTTCTATTGCTGCACCTGCTAAGTGGCTGCTGGCCCCACTATATGGATAGAGCCACACCAAGTACAAGAGTCTCCCCATTGCTATTTATATCTCCCTATCCAGTCTTCTGTAGGTGTCAGGGTGGGGTGCCTATTCCCCTGCATGCTTTGAAACCTATAGCACCTGGGACGCACACTTGGGATCCGGTTCCTCTGCCCCTCACATACACATGAGGAATCCTAGGTGCTCAATACGTCATACTGTCTCTTTCATCTCATGTGTAAACTATGGACAAATACATGACTAAACGTGTTTAGTTGCTTTTCCCAGAATGCTTTGCGCCACGATATGCAAATAACGGGGACTATGATTGGCTCCCTGACATTACCCACACTGCGACTGATGCTACCCATTTCACTACCCAACAAAGACCCATAATATGCGTGTGTCTGTCTGTCTGTCTGTCTGTCTGTGTGTGAAAGTGTGTGTGTGTCTGTCTGTCTGTCTGTCATGTAACTTGCACATCTGTGAGGGCACCACTAATGCCGAAAGAGATGTACACATATTGTTTATTTTCCATATATATGTATGTATGTATGTATGCATGTCCAATTGCTTTGACAATACAAATGAATTGAATTGAGAGGGAGAGAGAGAGAGAGAGAGAGACAGACAGACAGACAGACAGAGAGACACACATACACACACACACACACACACACACACACACAGAGAGCCAGCCAGCCAGCCAGCCAGCTCAGCGATGACATGACGAGCCTCTCTCAGCTTACTGCTATGACAGCACAGAGCACGTACATTCCGTTTAACAAATCGTTAAACAAAAAAGGTTATAAACACATTGACTACAATACCGGTTAGTAAGACGAAGGTGAGTCTCTCGTTAGTATTATTAGTCAGACATTAAATAACTACGCAGGTTAGTTTTTATGTCGGGTAACTTCTCGTTATATATATATCAGTCTCATTTACGTTTAGGTGCCGAGAAAGATCCTATTTGTTACCACAATTTCCCTTAACTGATTATTATTCAATGATTAAGGATAGGCAGGGCCACCAATAATCTAATGTCTATTAACTTGTGTCAATTTCAGACTAAACAGTTAAACAGGAATGAGAAGATATTTCTCGGGGTTGACAGATTTTATTTCTAAAATTATCAACAAAACAGTTTAATGCAACACACATTTATATTTAAGAAAACTAAATGATATTACACATTCTAGAGTTATGAATCACAGATTAACATTTCTAATTGATTTCTCAAATGTCATGAATCACAAACTCCAAACTGTTAAACTTATGTGAACTTCGTCGCAGAGAGGCCTCTCTGCCTTCGGGCTCAGATAACAGCACTCGGCACGAGGTCTGTGTGGTTTGGAACAAAGGCAGTCTGGTTCGGCTTTGTCCAAGAACTTCCACTCAGTCGATGCACCTGTAAGTTGGGGTTTCGGGAATGTAGAGTCTTTTCCAAACAGATTTTCCACTGGTTTGAATGCTCCAAGGTTGTGCACAAAATCTTCTTTGTAAGCAGGGTTCCACCGTAGTTACTTGAAGACAAAGTCTTTGAGGAAAGCAGGGCCCTGTTTATTCCAAGGGTCAAGTTTCTTAAGACTCAAATAGCTATTTAAGTGACTGACACTTTCGTATTCAGTCGACTTAGTCAATTGTCCAGCTGTAAAACTCCACTGATCAGGTGGGTCTGTAAAGTTATTTATTTAATAAAGTCCTTTAAAAGAATTCTTCGTACGGCTCAATCTCCTTCTCCCAGTTTAACTCTTCTGTTGCCGGCAAAGACTTGGTTGGTTTCTGATTCCGGTTCTGGCAACAGAGCTACAGGTTGAGCTGTGGCAGCGAGTTTCTGGTTCAGGTGAGAGAAAGAGAGAGAGAAAGACTGTCCGCTGTTCCTTAAAGTCTGTCAGATCAGTAGGTGATTGGTCCCTGAGTTCTTGAGATTGGATTTCGGTTTCAGCCCCCAGTGTCCTATTGGAGGGGGGCTTGATTTATGACTGATGTCAATCCATGCCATCTTTTGGAAATGCCGGTTGGCCCGGGTTCGTAGCTCTATGTCGGGATTTCGGCTCTCATCCACTTCAAAGAGTTTTTATCACCTACAGGCCCCTTTCTCCAGACATCTCATAGCAGAATTCCAAACTATTTGGCCTCTTCTCGGTGCCATCCTCCCCAAAACTGTCACTTTGATGCAAACCAGTTCCAAGCTGATGAGCTAAGGAAATCTGATAACTTTGGGGGGGGGAGAGGTCTTCTTTAGATCCGTGCTTCAGCTCAGAGCCCAAATGCTCTTATCCAAATACACCCAACATAACGCTACATATGTATGTATGTATGTATATATGTGTAGAAGGAAAATTAGAAATTATTTTCTTACACCTGTTTTTCTCTCTTGTATACTTAAGAAAGATACGGTCAAACTAGAAGATCAGCCCAGAAGATAGTTTGATTTCTGTTTGTTATTTACGATGAGAACCTTGGAGACAATGTCAAACGGTATGACCTACGAGCCTGTTCCCTAAAACCATGTGTTGACCTATGAACTCTGTTCTATAATGATATATGTTCTGCTTAGTTAGCCTTTAAGATAACATAGTAATGACTTTCTAGCATGTATGGATGTTTGTATGTATGTATATATATATATATATATATATATATATATATATATATATATATATGTATGTATGTATGTATGTATGTATGTCCAATTGCTTTGACAATACAAATGAATTGAATTGAGAGGAAGAGAGAGAGAGAGAGAGAGAGAGAGAGAGAGAGAGACAGACAGACAGACAGACAGCTCAGCGATGACATCACGAGCCTCTCTCAGCTGACTGCTATGACATCACAGAGCACGTACATTCCGTTGCTTGCCGTCTGTCAACCACTCAGTCACTGCTAGCCAGACTGGCTGGCTGGCTGGATGGGGGGGCTGCTTGCTGCTGCTGCGTACCTTAGCAAGCTTATTTGCTTGACCGGCCTTCCTACTCCTCTGCCCACATGCCCACCTATGCCCGATCTGCTGTTCACCTGGATCACAGCTCCGCCCCAACAAGGCAGATCTTCCCAAAAATGGTACAAACTGATCCACGTTCCCCTCCACGGAAAGCTTTAGCCCAAAATAAGGGACACATTCTGTAACAACATAATGGATGCCCACCCAACCTGTGACAAAACTTAGAAAAAAGAAAAACGGTCAGTCCTCCTGGGGGAGGGACACACAGCCACCCTGGCTGCCCAATATGTCAGCGCCTACCACAGCCTGAGGGACACAGTGACACACGAGCACCGGCTGTAAATATAATGTAAATACTCATTTGTAATGCATGTCATTGTATTTCAAAAAAGGAATCTGGAAATAGTAAACCAATTTTCTTTATTTGTATGTATTTAAGATCACATTTTATTACATTTTCTTTTTCTGTACTTGATAACATCTTATTGTGATTCAAAATTCTATTATTTATTTTCCGTATGTATGTATGTATGTATGTATGTATGTATGTATGGAAGGAAAGTTAGAAATTCTTTTCTCACACCTGTTTTTCTCTCTTGTATACTTAAGAAAGATTAGGTCAAGCTAGAAGGTCAGGCCAGAAGGTAGTTTGAATTTTGTTTGTTATTCACGATGAGAACCTTGGAGACAATGTCAAACGGTATGATGGCAGCATCACTTACAATTTTGACAGCCGGAAGTCCCGCCCTCCCTACGTACCATAGACCGGAAGGCCCACCTCACCTTCCGGTTACCCCCACCTTTGAACCGGAACTTCTCTCTCCTTCCCATCACCCCCAGGGTTACCCTTTTACCCTCCCTTGTCAGCCATCTTGGATGATATCGGCCATATTGGATGTCAGCCATTTGTAAGGTCATAGGTCATCTGGTAAGATGGGAGCCATTTTGTTACCATTTGTAAGGTCATAGGTCATTTGGTAAGATGGTAGCCATTTTGCTAGGGTGACATCCATCATGGTGAGGGTCCGAGTGTACCTCACCCTGCTTGTGTGGAGGTGTAATGTTTTATAGCATAAACTGTGTTTTTAAGGTTATATTGTCTTATGATACTGTTTTAGTAAATTAAAAAATACAAGTTTTAAATACACACATATATATTGGACTTGGTCATGATAGGGATGGTGTTTCCAAAAGAACTCTGGAGAACTTTTTGAACAGCTGTAAAAGCAGGTACACCAGGACGTGAATCTTTATACAGCATTCTCTTGAGCATGTTGGGGAGGGCATCCACTGTTTTCACAATATCCTCAACCAGCAATGTCACATTAGGATTACTAGTGTCATACAAATCACCAAACTTGTGAGCTATTAGAGTGAGGATGGCATCTTCAAGCAGAGATTCCTCAAACATACGTATACATAAACCCACGGCAGCAGGAGTTTTCTTTCTCTGGAAAAAATATATATAATGTCTTATTGCAAAACAAATTTGTAAAACATCTTATAAGGCTTGTTATTTATAACCTTCTCAATTAATTGTATCACTTACTCATCTACACTTTCCAACAAGTCACTTAACCATCTCGAAGGTAGAGTGCATGTTTCTAAGCTATGCAAAAGAGATTTCACTTCTTTCTCAGTCTGTCTGGTGATGCATAGCCCACATAGGGCACGTGCAACACATAACACAACATTTAGAAAGTGGGTGACACTTATTTTGTTACATATAAGAGCGACACTACTCCAGACACTCCCTTGCTCGTGATCTAAAGTTAGACAGAGATGCTGTGCTTGGCTGGGGTCACCTATCAGACAGGCCTCACACTTATCAACTAATTCACGGCCAATACAATGTTGTAACACTAGCGCAATAATGCCCTTTATGGTGTGTGTCATCACTAGTGTTACATGATCATCATAGTTTTTACAATTATATCTCGGAACTTCCCTGTCTGAATCAAAACTCTTGTGGGTTCTAGCAAGGCAAGAACAGAAGCATGCAATGTTCAATCTTGTTCGGGGTCTTAAAGAGTTGACAGAGGAATCCATATCACTGGTGTCTGGTACTCCACTATTCTAATGAAGAGAAAAGAAAATAACACTTAAAACTGTAATGTGTGTCGGTCAGTAAAGAAGTACACAACTATACACAGTTGTAGGACCTCTATATTTACCTCTCTTTCCATTGATGGTCCAACTCCATCATCAGTGTCTGAGGTTTTATCCTCCCTGCCATGTTCATGGTCCTTGTCATCATCTTCAGACTCATCACCAGTGTTGACACCTTCGTCTTCATCAGACATTGGGAGAGCATCCCTGGGGCTCGGAGGAGGAGCGCTGACACTATTCTTTTGATAAACATACAAAGAAGAAAACATGCATTTAAATTCACTTTGCATTGAAATTTATATATACACACATACGGCCTAACAGCATGTAAACACCGGCATACGTTTAAAATTAATAATAATATTCTAAACACGTTTTTAAAGTAAAATAAAGTGTTACCTCTTTTGGGTCCCTGTCTTCCGACCATCTTAATTTTGTGTTAGGTGCCCCCGCATCTTCATCAGCAGCGTGGTCGCTAGGGGGTGTCTTCTTAGCTGGTGTAGCCATAGTGCGCTATGGGGGTTTCCACCAGTTACCGCAGACCTGTTCTGTCCCGAACGGGTGACATGTTTTCTGTGTTTACCAGCATGCTCTTTATACTGTAAATGGTGGCCGGCGGCTCTACAGAGGAGGCGTGGTGTGGGTGGGGTTGGGGGCGTGTGTGGGGACACGTGGGTAAATGGGGGGCAGTGGCTCTACAGAGGAGGAGGAGTGTGGGCGGAGTTGGGTGCGTGTATGGGTGCCAAGTGGGTACAGTCATTTGTACCCATTAGGCTCGTGTCCATAACAAATATGTGATAACAATTTATCTCTCCAAATGGTCACCTCACCCAGTGTGTACACGTTGTTTTGAACGTGAGACCATGACCATAGCACGCATAGATACAGATGTCTGTTGGAGATCAACTTTATCGGAGTGAAATAGACACCCCAACATACCGCCCCAACTGAATTCTGTAATAAGAACAACATTTTTGGCGGTTTCCTGGTATGTTATGTGGAATACAATTTTGTGTGATTCTTAGAAAAATTATGAAATACCATTTTGCCCCCCCATAAATAAGCCGCTCCAAGCAGTTAATTTTACACATCCAATATAATATATGAAGGGACACACTCTTCATAATGGCATCTGACTGGGGTCCATTTGATGAGGAAGAGCTAGTAAATGCGTTATCATGTATTGATGGTAAGAATGTTTTTTATAGTAATAGAGTTGGGTTTAAAAGTGTTAGTATATCATGCATAGTTCATGGTTTGTATAATTTAAGGTGAGAGAGAACCGAGATATTACAGCACAGAATAACAGAGCCGAGACTGTCGGGCCGAGCACCCCGCAGGGGACCACGGAGAGTGGAACTCGCAACCCCCAATGCCTACGTCCCGAACAGCGCCTTCCAAACCGCAGGAGACACGTGTTCTGAAGGTGGGCCAAAGCAATGTGTTTAATGGCCAGTTTTATTCAGATTTCATGGTATGCCATAGAACAAGTTGTTACATATTATAAATTAATTACATCTTCTAAAACATTATATTGTGTACATTTATGGGACCAATGTTTGTTTTTTGATTTGACAGTTGTTTAACCCACATAACTAAGCACTCCCCCACCCACCCCAAGTCACAGAGCAAACTTTGAATGGAGGTGTGTAACATTCACCGTTTTTACCAATGTTATTAATAATAATAATAATAATAATAATAATATATTTTGTATTTGTTCGAAATGTAGTGAAAAGTCACTGTATAAAGTGTAATTGACATGTTTGTTTTATTATAGCTAAAAATGCGGCACAGCCTGCATTGCCCTGCTTGAGAGGCTTGTCAAGTGGAAAACAGGTGAAGAGATCCGATCGTGCTGATAAAGGGAGGTCCGTTCTACAGCGGGGGAGACAGCCACCAGTCACACAAAGGGGAAACACAGCGCCCAGAAAAGCCCTGAGTAAGACAAACCGGGTGGCACACGACACCACCGATGTGGGGGTGCAATGTGTGAAAGTGAACCGACCGAGCTCCGCTACTGTAAAAAGAGGTAAACGGGGTAAAAGCACGGTTAAAGCCACCACTAGTGGGGATACTGAGATGAAATGTGATCAATCACCCTGTGTTGACATACAGACCCCTGGTGATTGTAGGGCCCTGGTGTTTAGCAAGATATGCAGTCAGCTTGTGGAGGCGTTAAACACCGCTCAGTGCATAATACATGTTTTGACAAATTTGTTAAAACAAATAGGGAATTGCCCCGTTTCTGATGAGAGTTTGATGAATCTGTAATTCACACTGTGAATCAATCAGTCTCTGCAAGATCGAGAAGGGTTGTTACAAAAAACAACCAATTCTGAAAACAACAATTGACAAACAATGAAAAAGGAGAAGCACAAAATCTGTCAGTCTGCTTGTGTAATTAGGGGGGTAATGCGAAATAAAATTAATGCTGCGAAAAGAATGCTGCGTAGGCTTAAATTTAGAACAAATGTGTCACAATTAGCACGGTCACAGACACTGTTGCACACTCTCCAGACGGGAGGCCATCCGGTAAACTTGGAAATTCAGGAATATATAGATCAGGATGTATCTAAGGAACTAGCATCGGTAGCTAATAACAATGATAATCAGATCGGGGGTGGTGATGCTGCAATGTTAGAGATGAATAATGAAAATGATGAACAAATGGCTGAGGGTGGCGTTGGCGGGGACCCTCCTCGGGGGTTTTTGGAGATTATTCGTCGCTATGACCGAGAAATTAATAGGTTTCGGGGTATGGAGTTTTATGAAGAATTCAGGTTTGTGAACCTGGATCTGGTACAATCTTATATGAATGCTGTCCGTATTGTGCATGGAGCTGTGCAAGGATTGCTAAATGAAATATCACACAATGTGGGTCCTAATGATTTTGTACAGCTGAGACCGAGCTCGGGGTCATTACATAATCCTTTCTAATCGAGGAGTCGAAATGTGGGGGAGCTGGACGCTGCAGATTTCTTAGAGAGCATAGCTAATTTACTACAAAGTCACAACAAAATTCTATCACATTTGAGTTTGCGAATAACGGTCACTGTGATTAGAAATATGCAAGGTGGTGGTGGTGCGCGGAGGCGCTTAAAAGGTATTTTATTTTGTAAAATAATAGACATAAACCAAGGTAACAATTTATGTTTTGCTGCCAGTGTGTACCGCCTGTGGAAGGGTAAAGAATGCACAGATTCCGAAATGTTAGATGGTGCCAAACGAATGCATAGCCAGCTAGGGTTTTCAATTCAGAAAAAAAAAATGTTTTTCAGATATTCAGGCATTTGAAAGACTATTGGGGGTCATTATCAAAGTATTGTACCATGAAAACGGATGGGAATATTTTACTACGGGGCCTACACCTATAAATTCTAAGTATCCGTTGCTCTTATCCTGTATCAAGTGTTGCTCATTGCTTCGCTGTCCTCGTCCTGTACCCTCAGTGTTTTCAGAGCCCGTTCTTGATCTTGTAGAAATATATTGCAGAAGAGCAGAACTACAATCACACTTTTTCAATGCTATTGCTTTTTTCTACCTCCCTGGTGAGGTACCAATGCGGGAAGTTTGAGAGAGTATTTCTAAAATGTGTATGATCCAATACACACAGTTATTTAAAAAGCTGACGTCTTGTACATGCTCACCAGAACCAAGCCTAATTAAATAACACATTTAATATAAAATAAGTACATGTGCAGTAGCCACTTGGACAATTACAGATCCCCAGGTCAAAACACAACAGAAAGACATGGAAGATCGTATTTTCAAATCACACCTGTGGCCCCCCTAACTGTAATTTGGTATTAGTGGGTCAAAGGATTTATTTAGTTCAAGTCATAATAAGATTATATTTTGAAAGGAAACACTACAGGATGTAATATTTAAAATGACTGTGAGTACCTTTCATTAACATTGTTTTAAAGGCTGGGACCAATATGGTGGAATATCTCCAACACACGGACATTGAGAGACTCGACCCCTTTGTGCTGCTGCTCAGAGACCAACTCTCAGTTGTCTCTGAGTAGGCTATGGATCAACTTCCTTTCCTAATATGAAGGAGACAATGGATACAAAACCTATAGGCAACTATGAAAAACAGGTGATTATTGTTATTCTTCTCATTATAAACTACTTAATACATCTCTCGCATAAAGTACAACAGGATAGTGGTGATGTCATTCAGGATTGGATTGCCATTGGTCAAAAGCCCTCTGAGAGAAATTGTGTGGCGACACTCCACACTCTTAGAAGAAATTGTTCTGCACAGAACCATAAAGGGTTCCTCGAGTAATCGCTCTGGTGGATCCCTTTATGGTTCTATGTAGAACCCCTTCAAAGGGGTTACATGAAGAACCCCCAAACATAGCGTTCTACACAGAACCATTCGTTTTAAAATGTTATATATAGAACCCATTCAAAAGGGGGACACGTGCTATACCTGAATTTGTTTTCCAAATACAATCTTTAAAAAATGTATGAGTTCATATATACAAACACACATACACAACGTAGAAATCGCACTACTAGTGAAGTAACTTCATTTACATTATATGCCACAACTCCTCAATTTGGAACGCAAAAACAAGACATCTGATGTAAAAGTGTAAACTAATTACGAACAGCACTTTTGATTTTTATCTTCAATTCAGGGGCTACTTATTCGCACAGTAAACTGTATTCTCTCTTCAGAGTGACTGGAATGTTTTTGCCTACATTCAACTTAAATATGAAAGTTTCCAAAAACGGCATAGTTTTCTTTAAGGCTATTCAATGCCAAACACAAAATTCTCTCTGCTTTCAGTGCTTGTCCTTCAGCACAATTACACAGGTTCATGATGTTCTCATTTCAATACATTGTTTTCTTATTTAAACTATTTGACTTTGAGCTTACATTGAGAATAAAATCACGTTTGCAAGTAAAACCTGGCCAAGAAAGGAAGCAGCACTACAATAAAACAATACACAGAATACAAAGCAGTTCCTTCAAAAGTGAAAGTGATAAAGAGTGATGTCTGTCAGTAAATTACGTTGAGATCTATTGCATAATCTACAACACCTTATACATCAAACCCAATTTACTAATATTATTGTTATGCATTAATTTGTCACATCTGCCTTTGTTGGTTAGGATAACAGTACAGGATCATCAATATGTACTGAAACGAAACCTGTCCTAGTAAGGTCGTGTCCTAACTGGATTTGACAGAGGAGCGTGTAGCTGCCACCACCTTTGGTTTACCGGACGGTCCGGTCCAATAACCCTGGAAGCTAAAATTAGTGATGTAAAGGGAGAGTGAAAAGCCAAGAGGAAGTATATAACCAAGTCTTTTTAATAACCAATTTAATACGCTGGGTACACAATGTGCAATTTAGGCAAATAGAATAACAATCACAGTATCACTAAACAATCCATAAAAAGTCAATATCCATTAAACAGTTAATTTCTCCCTCAAATACATACGACCAATTATTATAATAAAACCGCAATTGACCTTCATTAAAGAAATACTAAAAAAAAACATACAATAAACACCAATGTAAGTGAAAAGAAACCACAATATAAACATCAGATAAACCATACAATAAACACACCAATATAAGTTACCACAATTACAACAGCAATTTCAACTAAAAAAGGACACAATACAAACTCTTCAATGTAAAGCCAAAATTCACAACAAGCCAAAAAAAAAAAAAAGACAGAATAAAAGTATGAATGTTGTGTTGATGTGCTGCGTATGATGACATTGTCCCGGTGCTCCCGTTTGGTGCAGCACACACACCTCAACACAACATTCAGTCAGTGCGAGTGGTGCGGCCGAGCAGTGTGGCGAAAAAAAAATACGATCTTCCAACCGCAATTTCAACTACAAAAGAACACAATACAAACTCTTCAATGTAAAGCCAAAATTCACAACAAGCCAAAAAAAAACAAAAAAAAAACGGGTTAATTGCTGTTTTAGATCAATTGATTGGAATATAGCTAATAGGATCAGCAAAATCCAATCAATCAATCACTCACTTGGCCCTGTTACACAGACTGATTAATAGCAGTATGTTTAAGTCTAACCATAAATTCATAAATTAAAGCAAAGAAACTGTTACTATGGGCAAGGACTTGTATAAAACCAAGTTTAAACAATGAAAACATGTAATCAAATACACATAATCCCACAAACAAACACATATAGATTTAAAATAGAGTCAGAGAGCTCCCGTCAACTGAACAGCTCCCCAGTGGCTCCAGAGGTTCAGCTCCAGGCTGGATCTAAACATTTAACTGTATATAGAGTGCATATAGAGTGCATAAGGCATCACAAATTATAAATAAATTATATATTCTATTATGAGAATAATGTTAAAGTAATACACACTATACACTAAATAATAAAAATAAAGTAATAATAAAGTAAATAAATAGTAATGGTGTCGTCTAAGACCCAGAAGGACAAGGATTTGTTTGTTAAAAATCATATTATGGACAAATTCTATAAAGTCAAATTAAACGGAAATGAAAGGCTGACATCCACAGGAGCAGCACTCTGGTGCAGCCCTGACAGCCTGATGTAAAATCCAGGCAGGAGAATGTAAACAGAATAGTGATATATTATAGTCTTATTTTCAGAAAATGTTTGGGGCCAGCATAAAATACCTGAAATAAATTAGACCTTGGATTTAAGATGAGTGAAGTAGTCAAAGGGTACGAATTTGAAGGATACTATAGAAATATAAAATGACAAGCATTGAAGAAGTGAGCTAAATTAACATTGAACCATTTAAAGGAGAAAATAAAAATAAAATACTATTTTACAACCCAGAAATACAAAATAAAATGTTGAAAATTGAATTTGAGCTAATTTCTGAAATGGGAATCTGAGGAAACAGTAAAATATGGTGAAGATATGAATACATAGATGTAGAACCGTCTCGGAAATCAGTGGAGAAATCGTGGAGATAAAGCAAATAGAACTTTAATCGAGCCGCTCGGAAGCCCCACGTCAGGAATAATTCCTTCAGTGAGAACTTAATGTTTACCAACATGAGTGCAGCTTTATAGGAAAATGACGTAACATCTTATGGCCGTTCATCCAATCAGAAGATACAGGTCCGGGTCTGTTTTATGATCTGTCCTCCCGTGAAGAGGTGATGGATCCAAAGCAGATGTCCGTCTTTGATGTGCACTAGGAAGATGCGATCCCACGGTCGTCATTTACCTAGTGTCAATCGCTCGTTAACAGAAACAATTCCTGCCTATCTGGAGAAACGATTAAGTCATAAACAAATTCTCAGCAGACATCTGTAGGCTATTTCGGCACTGTGTGATCTTTCATTACTGACAGGAGTTTCTAACAAACCAACCTTGTTGACCCTTTACTTGTGCTGCTAAATCTAATCTGCTCAGTCTGTATACAAACTACTTCTAATGCTAGTATTAATATAAAACATTATATAATTATCACAAAACACTTTCTTCAACTTCCTATACAGAGTCTTCAATAGATAACCAGATACTCCAGGAAATTAAAGGGTCGTTTGGTAGCTGTGAGTTCCACAATGAAGAGTTTTTGAAATTCCCAGATATAAGATCCCTAAATACAATGTGTAGGTAAGAAATTAACTATTGATCAGTTCAACCTAGTTTCGGGAACAGTTCTTCTGAACATGTACCGGTGTAGATTGGACTTCAATAGGAGGAAGTTGACACAATAAGGACATATGAGCCGTGCAGGTGGACAGTCTTAGTGCCCACGCAAACTCTTCATTGGGGAAATCATTGACTGGACACATTTTTTGAAACTTTGTTTTCCTGAGGTACCTGGGAATCATTATTGAAATCAATTAAAAGGCTTATTTTCTAAAAGATATTTTGTTAAGTAAATATTTTAGTTAAAATAATGGAGTGAAATGTGTGTATAAATAGTAATAATACATGTCAATAAATATAACTTGAATTTTCTTGTAAGAAATTAGGAAAAGGAGAAAGAACAGCTGTTAGGATACAGAGCAATTTAGTGGGTCTGAGCGATGTTGAGGAAGGTTTGAGGAAGTTGACGACGGGTTTAAGAGTTAATAAGGCTTGGGAAGCTGGAAAAAGGGAGTTTGATATGTGTGAAAGACATGTGCTGCCACTTTCAGCATGAGAGTTGTGATGGTGGTTGAATGGAATATGAGGGAAAATAAGGAAGTTACTGAAGGTATAACTTAATGTAAAATAAATAAATCATTGAATGAGATATAGTTTAAAGTCTAAAGTCATGAAATTGTATGGAAATAGTCCTTTCACTAACAGAAATACCCTATCAATTAGGAAGGGATTCACCCCCCAGGAAGGAGGGGGGGGTCAGTGAAAGTGTCTGTGAGCTCAGCTGGGAAATTGAGAATAGTTACATTACTAATGCTAATAATATTGATGTTGATAGTCTTTGGCAAGATGGGCAAGATGGGCACTGCCTGTGGTATCTGTTCCAACAGAGCTCTCGATTGCTTAATTGAACCTTAATCAGAGCATTTTCAATATTTTTAACTGTAGAGGGTTTAAGTTAAGCATAGAATTGTATGAATAACATATTAAAGAACCAACTCTTTTTTACACAATTTGAAAAGTACAATCTAAGCCGGTTGTTCATTCAATGGAGTCATTGAGTGTCCGGTTGAACAGAAAGCAGCAGGTCGGGGCCTAACTGATGAGCCGCTGCCCTCTGCTCAAAACAAGACATCTGATGTAAAAGTGTAAACTAATTACGAACAGCACTTTTGATTTTTATCTTCAATTCAGGGGCTACTTATTCGAACAGTAAACTGTATTCTCTCTTCAGAGTGACTGGAATGTTTTTGCCTACATTCAACTTAAATATGAAAGTTTCCAAAAACGGCATAGTTTTCTTTAAGGCTATTCAATGCCAAACACAAAATTCTCTCTGCTTTCAGTGCTTGTCCTTCAGCACAATTACACAGGTTCATGATGTTCTCATTTCAATACATTGTTTTCTTATTTAAACTATTTGACTTTGAGCTTACATTGAGAATAAAATCACGTTTGCAAGTAAAACCTGGCCAAGAAAGGAAGCAGCACTACAATAAAACAATACACAGAATACAAAGCAGTTCCTTCAAAAGTGAAAGTGATAAAGAGTGATGTCTGTCAGTAAATTACGTTGAGATCTATTGCATAATCTACAACACCTTATACATCAAACCCAATTTACTAATATTATTGTTATGCATTAATTTGTCACATCTGCCTTTGTTGGTTAGGATAACAGTACAGGATCATCAATATGTACTGAAACGAAACCTGTCCTAGTAAGGTCGTGTCCTAACTGGATTTGACAGAGGAGCGTGTAGCTGCCACCACCTTTGGTTTACCGGACGGTCCGGTCCAATAACCCTGGAAGCTAAAATTAGTGATGTAAAGGGAGAGTGAAAAGCCAAGAGGAAGTATATAACCAAGTCTTTTTAATAACCAATTTAATACGCTGGGTACACAATGTGCAATTTAGGCAAATAGAATAACAATCACAGTATCACTAAACAATCCATAAAAAGTCAATATCCATTAAACAGTTAATTTCTCCCTCAAATACATACGACCAATTATTATAATAAAACCGCAATTGACCTTCATTAAAGAAATACTAAAAAAAAACATACAATAAACACCAATGTAAGTGAAAAGAAACCACAATATAAACATCAGATAAACCATACAATAAACACACCAATATAAGTTACCACAATTACAACAGCAATTTCAACTAAAAAAGGACACAATACAAACTCTTCAATGTAAAGCCAAAATTCACAACAAGCCAAAAAAAAAAAAAAGACAGAATAAAAGTATGAATGTTGTGTTGATGTGCTGCGTATGATGACATTGTCCCGGTGCTCCCGTTTGGTGCAGCACACACACCTCAACACAACATTCAGTCAGTGCGAGTGGTGCGGCCGAGCAGTGTGGCGAAAAAAAAATACGATCTTCCAACCGCAATTTCAACTACAAAAGCACACAATACAAACTCTTCAATGTAAAGCCAAAATTCACAACAAGCCAAAAAAAAACAAAAAAAAAACGGGTTAATTGCTGTTTTAGATCAATTGATTGGAATATAGCTAATAGGATCAGCAAAATCCAATCAATCAATCACTCACTTGGCCCTGTTACACAGACTGATTAATAGCAGTATGTTTAAGTCTAACCATAAATTCATAAATTAAAGCAAAGAAACTGTTACTATGGGCAAGGACTTGTATAAAACCAAGTTTAAACAATGAAAACATGTAATCAAATACACATAATCCCACAAACAAACACATATAGATTTAAAATAGAGTCAGAGAGCTCCCGTCAACTGAACAGCTCCCCAGTGGCTCCAGAGGTTCAGCTCCAGGCTGGATCTAAACATTTAACTGTATATAGAGTGCATATAGAGTGCATAAGGCATCACAAATTATAAATAAATTATATATTCTATTATGAGAATAATGTTAAAGTAATACACACTATACACTAAATAATAAAAATAAAGTAATAATAAAGTAAATAAATAGTAATGGTGTCGTCTAAGACCCAGAAGGACAAGGATTTGTTTGTTAAAAATCATATTATGGACAAATTCTATAAAGTCAAATTAAACGGAAATGAAAGGCTGACATCCACAGGAGCAGCACTCTGGTGCAGCCCTGACAGCCTGATGTAAAATCCAGGCAGGAGAATGTAAACAGAATAGTGATATATTATAGTCTTATTTTCAGAAAATGTTTGGGGCCAGCATAAAATACCTGAAATAAATTAGACCTTGGATTTAAGATGAGTGAAGTAGTCAAAGGGTACGAATTTGAAGGATACTATAGAAATATAAAATGACAAGCATTGAAGAAGTGAGCTAAATTAACATTGAACCATTTAAAGGAGAAAATAAAAATAAAATACTATTTTACAACCCAGAAATACAAAATAAAATGTTGAAAATTGAATTTGAGCTAATTTCTGAAATGGGAATCTGAGGAAACAGTAAAATATGGTGAAGATATGAATACATAGATGTAGAACCGTCTCGGAAATCAGTGGAGAAATCGTGGAGATAAAGCAAATAGAACTTTAATCGAGCCGCTCGGAAGCCCCACGTCAGGAATAATTCCTTCAGTGAGAACTTAATGTTTACCAACATGAGTGCAGCTTTATAGGAAAATGACGTAACATCTTATGGCCGTTCATCCAATCAGAAGATACAGGTCCGGGTCTGTTTTATGATCTGTCCTCCCGTGAAGAGGTGATGGATCCAAAGCAGATGTCCGTCTTTGATGTGCACTAGGAAGATGCGATCCCACGGTCGTCATTTACCTAGTGTCAATCGCTCGTTAACAGAAACAATTCCTGCCTATCTGGAGAAACGATTAAGTCATAAACAAATTCTCAGCAGACATCTGTAGGCTATTTCGGCACTGTGTGATCTTTCATTACTGACAGGAGTTTCTAACAAACCAACCTTGTTGACCCTTTACTTGTGCTGCTAAATCTAATCTGCTCAGTCTGTATACAAACTACTTCTAATGCTAGTATTAATATAAAACATTATATAATTATCACAAAACACTTTCTTCAACTTCCTATACAGAGTCTTCAATAGATAACCAGATACTCCAGGAAATTAAAGGGTCGTTTGGTAGCTGTGAGTTCCACAATGAAGAGTTTTTGAAATTCCCAGATATAAGATCCCTAAATACAATGTGTAGGTAAGAAATTAACTATTGATCAGTTCAACCTAGTTTCGGGAACAGTTCTTCTGAACATGTACCGGTGTAGATTGGACTTCAATAGGAGGAAGTTGACACAATAAGGACATATGAGCCGTGCAGGTGGACAGTCTTAGTGCCCACGCAAACTCTTCATTGGGGAAATCATTGACTGGACACATTTTTTGAAACTTTGTTTTCCTGAGGTACCTGGGAATCATTATTGAAATCAATTAAAAGGCTTATTTTCTAAAAGATATTTTGTTAAGTAAATATTTTAGTTAAAATAATGGAGTGAAATGTGTGTATAAATAGTAATAATACATGTCAATAAATATAACTTGAATTTTCTTGTAAGAAATTAGGAAAAGGAGAAAGAACAGCTGTTAGGATACAGAGCAATTTAGTGGGTCTGAGCGATGTTGAGGAAGGTTTGAGGAAGTTGACGACGGGTTTAAGAGTTAATAAGGCTTGGGAAGCTGGAAAAAGGGAGTTTGATATGTGTGAAAGACATGTGCTGCCACTTTCAGCATGAGAGTTGTGATGGTGGTTGAATGGAATATGAGGGAAAATAAGGAAGTTACTGAAGGTATAACTTAATGTAAAATAAATAAATCATTGAATGAGATATAGTTTAAAGTCTAAAGTCATGAAATTGTATGGAAATAGTCCTTTCACTAACAGAAATACCCTATCAATTAGGAAGGGATTCACCCCCCAGGAAGGAGGGGGGGGTCAGTGAAAGTGTCTGTGAGCTCAGCTGGGAAATTGAGAATAGTTACATTACTAATGCTAATAATATTGATGTTGATAGTCTTTGGCAAGATGGGCAAGATGGGCACTGCCTGTGGTATCTGTTCCAACAGAGCTCTCGATTGCTTAATTGAACCTTAATCAGAGCATTTTCAATATTTTTAACTGTAGAGGGTTTAAGTTAAGCATAGAATTGTATGAATAACATATTAAAGAACCAACTCTTTTTTACACAATTTGAAAAGTACAATCTAAGCCGGTTGTTCATTCAATGGAGTCATTGAGTGTCCGGTTGAACAGAAAGCAGCAGGTCGGGGCCTAACTGATGAGCCGCTGCCCTCTGCTCAAAACAAGACATCTGATGTAAAAGTGTAAACTAATTACGAACAGCACTTTTGATTTTTATCTTCAATTCAGGGGCTACTTATTCGAACAGTAAACTGTATTCTCTCTTCAGAGTGACTGGAATGTTTTTGCCTACATTCAACTTAAATATGAAAGTTTCCAAAAACGGCATAGTTTTCTTTAAGGCTATTCAATGCCAAACACAAAATTCTCTCTGCTTTCAGTGCTTGTCCTTCAGCACAATTACACAGGTTCATGATGTTCTCATTTCAATACATTGTTTTCTTATTTAAACTATTTGACTTTGAGCTTACATTGAGAATAAAATCACGTTTGCAAGTAAAACCTGGCCAAGAAAGGAAGCAGCACTACAATAAAACAATACACAGAATACAAAGCAGTTCCTTCAAAAGTGAAAGTGATAAAGAGTGATGTCTGTCAGTAAATTACGTTGAGATCTATTGCATAATCTACAACACCTTATACATCAAACCCAATTTACTAATATTATTGTTATGCATTAATTTGTCACATCTGCCTTTGTTGGTTAGGATAACAGTACAGGATCATCAATATGTACTGAAACGAAACCTGTCCTAGTAAGGTCGTGTCCTAACTGGATTTGACAGAGGAGCGTGTAGCTGCCACCACCTTTGGTTTACCGGACGGTCCGGTCCAATAACCCTGGAAGCTAAAATTAGTGATGTAAAGGGAGAGTGAAAAGCCAAGAGGAAGTATATAACCAAGTCTTTTTAATAACCAATTTAATACGCTGGGTACACAATGTGCAATTTAGGCAAATAGAATAACAATCACAGTATCACTAAACAATCCATAAAAAGTCAATATCCATTAAACAGTTAATTTCTCCCTCAAATACATACGACCAATTATTATAATAAAACCGCAATTGACCTTCATTAAAGAAATACTAAAAAAAAACATACAATAAACACCAATGTAAGTGAAAAGAAACCACAATATAAACATCAGATAAACCATACAATAAACACACCAATATAAGTTACCACAATTACAACAGCAATTTCAACTAAAAAAGGACACAATACAAACTCTTCAATGTAAAGCCAAAATTCACAACAAGCCAAAAAAAAAAAAAAGACAGAATAAAAGTATGAATGTTGTGTTGATGTGCTGCGTATGATGACATTGTCCCGGTGCTCCCGTTTGGTGCAGCACACACACCTCAACACAACATTCAGTCAGTGCGAGTGGTGCGGCCGAGCAGTGTGGCGAAAAAAAAATACGATCTTCCAACCGCAATTTCAACTACAAAAGCACACAATACAAACTCTTCAATGTAAAGCCAAAATTCACAACAAGCCAAAAAAAAACAAAAAAAAAACGGGTTAATTGCTGTTTTAGATCAATTGATTGGAATATAGCTAATAGGATCAGCAAAATCCAATCAATCAATCACTCACTTGGCCCTGTTACACAGACTGATTAATAGCAGTATGTTTAAGTCTAACCATAAATTCATAAATTAAAGCAAAGAAACTGTTACTATGGGCAAGGACTTGTATAAAACCAAGTTTAAACAATGAAAACATGTAATCAAATACACATAATCCCACAAACAAACACATATAGATTTAAAATAGAGTCAGAGAGCTCCCGTCAACTGAACAGCTCCCCAGTGGCTCCAGAGGTTCAGCTCCAGGCTGGATCTAAACATTTAACTGTATATAGAGTGCATATAGAGTGCATAAGGCATCACAAATTATAAATAAATTATATATTCTATTATGAGAATAATGTTAAAGTAATACACACTATACACTAAATAATAAAAATAAAGTAATAATAAAGTAAATAAATAGTAATGGTGTCGTCTAAGACCCAGAAGGACAAGGATTTGTTTGTTAAAAATCATATTATGGACAAATTCTATAAAGTCAAATTAAACGGAAATGAAAGGCTGACATCCACAGGAGCAGCACTCTGGTGCAGCCCTGACAGCCTGATGTAAAATCCAGGCAGGAGAATGTAAACAGAATAGTGATATATTATAGTCTTATTTTCAGAAAATGTTTGGGGCCAGCATAAAATACCTGAAATAAATTAGACCTTGGATTTAAGATGAGTGAAGTAGTCAAAGGGTACGAATTTGAAGGATACTATAGAAATATAAAATGACAAGCATTGAAGAAGTGAGCTAAATTAACATTGAACCATTTAAAGGAGAAAATAAAAATAAAATACTATTTTACAACCCAGAAATACAAAATAAAATGTTGAAAATTGAATTTGAGCTAATTTCTGAAATGGGAATCTGAGGAAACAGTAAAATATGGTGAAGATATGAATACATAGATGTAGAACCGTCTCGGAAATCAGTGGAGAAATCGTGGAGATAAAGCAAATAGAACTTTAATCGAGCCGCTCGGAAGCCCCACGTCAGGAATAATTCCTTCAGTGAGAACTTAATGTTTACCAACATGAGTGCAGCTTTATAGGAAAATGACGTAACATCTTATGGCCGTTCATCCAATCAGAAGATACAGGTCCGGGTCTGTTTTATGATCTGTCCTCCCGTGAAGAGGTGATGGATCCAAAGCAGATGTCCGTCTTTGATGTGCACTAGGAAGATGCGATCCCACGGTCGTCATTTACCTAGTGTCAATCGCTCGTTAACAGAAACAATTCCTGCCTATCTGGAGAAACGATTAAGTCATAAACAAATTCTCAGCAGACATCTGTAGGCTATTTCGGCACTGTGTGATCTTTCATTACTGACAGGAGTTTCTAACAAACCAACCTTGTTGACCCTTTACTTGTGCTGCTAAATCTAATCTGCTCAGTCTGTATACAAACTACTTCTAATGCTAGTATTAATATAAAACATTATATAATTATCACAAAACACTTTCTTCAACTTCCTATACAGAGTCTTCAATAGATAACCAGATACTCCAGGAAATTAAAGGGTCGTTTGGTAGCTGTGAGTTCCACAATGAAGAGTTTTTGAAATTCCCAGATATAAGATCCCTAAATACAATGTGTAGGTAAGAAATTAACTATTGATCAGTTCAACCTAGTTTCGGGAACAGTTCTTCTGAACATGTACCGGTGTAGATTGGACTTCAATAGGAGGAAGTTGACACAATAAGGACATATGAGCCGTGCAGGTGGACAGTCTTAGTGCCCACGCAAACTCTTCATTGGGGAAATCATTGACTGGACACATTTTTTGAAACTTTGTTTTCCTGAGGTACCTGGGAATCATTATTGAAATCAATTAAAAGGCTTATTTTCTAAAAGATATTTTGTTAAGTAAATATTTTAGTTAAAATAATGGAGTGAAATGTGTGTATAAATAGTAATAATACATGTCAATAAATATAACTTGAATTTTCTTGTAAGAAATTAGGAAAAGGAGAAAGAACAGCTGTTAGGATACAGAGCAATTTAGTGGGTCTGAGCGATGTTGAGGAAGGTTTGAGGAAGTTGACGACGGGTTTAAGAGTTAATAAGGCTTGGGAAGCTGGAAAAAGGGAGTTTGATATGTGTGAAAGACATGTGCTGCCACTTTCAGCATGAGAGTTGTGATGGTGGTTGAATGGAATATGAGGGAAAATAAGGAAGTTACTGAAGGTATAACTTAATGTAAAATAAATAAATCATTGAATGAGATATAGTTTAAAGTCTAAAGTCATGAAATTGTATGGAAATAGTCCTTTCACTAACAGAAATACCCTATCAATTAGGAAGGGATTCACCCCCCAGGAAGGAGGGGGGGGTCAGTGAAAGTGTCTGTGAGCTCAGCTGGGAAATTGAGAATAGTTACATTACTAATGCTAATAATATTGATGTTGATAGTCTTTGGCAAGATGGGCAAGATGGGCACTGCCTGTGGTATCTGTTCCAACAGAGCTCTCGATTGCTTAATTGAACCTTAATCAGAGCATTTTCAATATTTTTAACTGTAGAGGGTTTAAGTTAAGCATAGAATTGTATGAATAACATATTAAAGAACCAACTCTTTTTTACACAATTTGAAAAGTACAATCTAAGCCGGTTGTTCATTCAATGGAGTCATTGAGTGTCCGGTTGAACAGAAAGCAGCAGGTCGGGGCCTAACTGATGAGCCGCTGCCCTCTGCTCAAACCTGCAGCTCGCCAGGCAGGCGAGCAGATCCAACACGATTCATATTAAAGATGCGACTCGGGTCCGAGACCGGCAGCAGCCAATGAGAGTCGAGCACATCCACGAAAACAAGTTACATTATTTTGAGTTTTTGATTTTGACTTTCATAAGTATTGATTCAAATACCTCAAATAACAATAGTTGTTTTGGGGCATCATGATGCAAAAGACCTAAATTCCGTGAAATCCTGCCTGTCGTTAAATGTGAGCAGCCCACCATTTTAAATATCGTCTGGGATTTAAAGAATCGCGTTAGCGTGGGTCTAGCTTTAATTTCAACACTTGTCAAGACACTTTTGGACTTTTGCACTTTTTTTACACAACATGAAATGAAAGCTTTTACTTTGCAGAACAATCTGAAGCAGAGTGACCATGATTTCACTTCGCTGTAAAATCATGGTTGCTCTGCGTCAGATTGTTGTGCAGAGTAAAAGTGTGGAAGTGGAAACAGTGTAGCTCATTGCCAGAGCCAGGGATCGGACCTGGGGCTTCATACCTTCAGTCTGACGCGCTCCCGACTGAGCTACTCGGGCAACTCCGGAAAGACCCGGAAGAGCGCTATTAACTGTGCGCTGTTTCTGCTGTCACTCATCTCCTGCAACAGGCCCGTAGCCAGCCTAGTGGAAGGGGGGTTCTTTTTTTCAAAAAGTGGACCTTTTTGCAGTTTTTCCCCTCATTTTGTATTCAATTATGAGGTTTAAATACTTCATTTTGGTTACTTTTTATGCACTAATTTGTGCTGGATTAGCTTGTCTGCTGGTATCTTAACGAGGACGCTTTTTGATGCACCGAAAATATTTACTACAATGTTGTCAAATTGCTTACCAAGATCATGTACCACCTTTTTCAGTCCAAACACACGCATGCACGCACGCAGACACACAGACACACGCACACACACACACACACACACACACACGTGAATGGAGCGCCGACACATCACACATATTCAGGGTAAAAATCTTCTGAATCGGTCACTGTAGCTAGCTAGTCCCACTGGATGGATAATGGTCAGAATTTACTGTGTTCTTCCTTGACCCATGCTACACCCCTCCACTGAGTTTCGTGAAAATCGGTCTTGTAGTTTTTGTGTAATCTGACAGACACAGACACACACGAGTAAAAACATTAGCTACCTTCTGCGTGGAGTTGACGACTGTTTGCTAGCACGTAGTTAGCGTTATCTATCTCAACTGTTAGATTAGGTAGTAAATATAACAACCTTACCCTGTTTGGCAGTGTTTTTGAACATATGTTCAATATTCTGCGACAATGACGCTGCTGCCTGCTTTCTCTCCCGTCTCTCCTGCTCTTTTCACCCCATACTCACTATCCAGCTTGATGTCGTTTGCATAACGTCAGTTGCTGCGCACAGGGCCAATTTGGTGCCCTAGGCAAGATTTTAAGTGGTGCCCCCTGCATCGCAGGGTCATTGTGTTCATACACTCACAGACTGCATAGCTTTATGTCTTTGAGATCTTCTTTATTTTAGAAACAAAACCCCCACACAAACAGTATAAAAACAGTATTAAAGAAACAAGTGACATAAAATGAATTATAAATACAGTATTAAAAAAGTATTGCACGAAAAAACGATATTACAGACACCTTAGTGCAATATGCATAATGTAGCAATGTTCTACAGCAGGGGTAGTCAATTATGTTGTGTCAGGGTCCACATTTCTTGGTCAAGGTATAGTCAAGGTCCAGACATGGACTAAATCTGTGAATTAGTCATTTACCCCGTTGCTTATATTTAGTACATTCATTTCACAAAGTACAAAAATCAACTGGTTAAATAAATGTATATATTTGTATTAAAACGGTTTCAGACCACTTACATTTTAATTTGTTAAAGATTATTGTAGTCATATAGATAAACATAATAGAAACTTTCAAGCATTTTGTGTCTTATTAGATTAAAGTCTGTACCATTTCCCTTTGTCCCACTGTGCACTGCACAAAATTAGTGTTGAAAAATGAGGGCGAAGACGATTGAGTAATTCAGGGTGCGGGTTCTGGGGAAGATGTTAACAACTGGAGACAAGTCAAAAAACAGCTCAAAATCTCCATGAAATCAGGCAGATTTGGACTCAAACATATCTTTGCTTCACAACCACACATCAGCAGCGGAAAATCCCATATCAAGCAACATTATATATGCAAACTGGACGCGGTGCCGGTGGGTGTGATGGAAACGTGTCGCTGCTGAAACGCGTCTGCACTGAAATCCGCTGCGTCCGCCGCTGCCGGACGAGTTTCTAGGTGAACACAAGCTATGGCACCGTGACCCCCGGTCGTGTGCGCACTTTTATATTTTAGAGGCGAGGTTGACAATGTCCAATTTTAGCTGCTTATGTATAGAAATCAGCAAAACCCAATAGCTGTGTTTGTGTTGTTTTTGACAGTACAAAGTGCCGCTGTTGCCCAGTGCAGAGAGAGCAGGGAATCTGCGCGCAGTCAACTCACTGACTGACTCCCTAACAGCAGCTCTATACAGGACATCCCATATTAACACTCACATCCTATTGGCTAATAACCAGGAATTGCTGTGACTTGGTTCCACACAATAACAAGCACTGAGTGCAACAAACCTCCGTACAAATGTTCACTCTTTCGGGCGCCCCTAGCATTTGCCTATTCCGATAGGGCCGGCCTTGGCTTCGCATGTAATACTCCTGTAAAGGATCATTTTAATGAAGACAAAAAAACGGACTTTGGCTACAGGCATGTGCAATGCCGTGTTTATGTGAGAGCTGTGACGCGCTGTAGCAGCAACTACATGTTTTCTACATCTCATCTCTAATGTGAGACAATAAATACATGCATGTGCAAATAGTGCTACATGTTCAATGAATCGCCAACATTGGAATCGGCAGGGACATGTATCTATGTATTTAATAATGGTTTAGTTATTTATTCCTGTAGTGTAAAATAAAAACCGCAAGAGTAGAAAAAGCATTTTTGCACGACCACGGTGTATTTCTGCGCTCGATCATTGTAGCAGTGAATGACGTCATACAAGCCCGCTGTGTCAATCACAGCCAGTGGGCGGTGTCCAGTGCGCTTATTGGCCGACATTATACTTCAGCGTTTAGTGTCACCGTCTCACAAACACTGAAACCCCAGAGGAGATGAGATGTAGTAAACATGTAGTTGCTGCTACAGCGCGTCACAGCTCTCACATAAACACGGCATTGCAGGAGATGAGTGACGGCAGAAACAGCGCACAGTTAATAGCGCCCTTCCGCGCCGATGCTCCGTTGCCGGAGTAGCTCAGCTGGAGAGCAGCAGGGTGACGATCCGGAGGATCCGGGTTCGAGGTCTGGCCCGGCAATGTGTGACTTGACATCCAGCCAATGTTTTTTTATTTGCAGGACGATGTCAAGCAGCGACCATGATTGCACTGCGCTGTATAAGTCATGCTCGCACTGTCCCGGGCCTTTGCTTTTGTATGCAGGATAATCCATGCCAGAATTAAAAATGAATACACAGAGAAAATCATCAATGAATCAATACATGTTGAAATAAATAAATGAATACATCAATAAATAAATAGACATTTAGACAATAGACATAGGTCAATATGCAGCGGCTCGTTTGGAAAACCGAGCTCAACATCCTTCCCCAACAAATAGGCCACGACTTGCCGCAGCCCTGTAGACGGGGCGTCCATTTTCCACATGAATTTACTAGCTAAGAGTTGTATTGTTGTGCAGAAGCTATTTTTGACTTTGTTCTGAATCGCACTGTCTGTTACACGTGGCTCGAAGCCCAATGTTTGCGCTACAATGTTAACGTTCATATTTCACACTTTCTATGTTTGTCTTTTTTTTAGCCCAAGTGTCCAGGCTTTTCGCGCATGTAGACGATGTGCAAAAAGAAGCGCACTTTCCCGCTCCAGCGCCGCGCTGTTATGTCATGCTGTAAATATAGTAGTACTGTGATGAGCCAGTCGGCTCTGTCACTGATTGAATTGGCTCTTATTAACCCTAATTGGACTGAGCATTGCGACCAATCACGGGATGTCATACCGGGAGCAGATGGGGATATAAGCAGTGCTCAGAAGACACAAGAGAGACTCTTTCTACGGCTAGCATTGCTTGTGTTGGTTTGTGTGCAGATAATAGGGGGCTGCTTGTTTTTACATGTGCAGTGTGCAGTGTGCAGTGTGCAGTGTGCAGTGTGCAGTGTGCAGTGTGCAGTGTGCAGTGTGCAGTGTGCAGTGTGCAGTGTGCGCCAAATGCTGGGGAGCTGTTCAGTTGACGGGAGCTCTCTGACTCTATTTTAAATCTATATGTGTTTGTTTGTGGGATTATGTGTATTTGATTACATGTTTTCATTGGGCAAGGACTTGTATAAAACCAAGTTTAAACATAGTAACAGTTTCTTTGCTCTAATTTATGAATTTATGGTTAGACTTAAACATACTGCTATTAATCAGTCTGTGTAACGGGGCCAAGTGAGTGATTGATTGATTGGATTGTGCTGATCCTATTAGCTATATTCCAATCAATTGATCTAAAACAGCAATTAACCCGTTTTTTTTTTTTTTTTTGGCTTTACATTGAAGAGTTTGTATTTTGCTTTTATAGTTGAAATTGCTGTTGTAATTGTGGTAACTTATATTGGTGTGTTTATTGTATGGTTTATCTGATGTTTATATTGTGGTTTCTTTTCACTTACATTGGTGTTTATTGTATGGTTTATTTTAGTATTTCTTTAATGAAGGTCAATTGCGGTTTTATTATATTAATTGGTCGTATGTATTTGAGGGAGAAATTAACTTAACTGTTTAATGGATATTTACTTTTTATGGATTGTTTAGTGATACTGTGATTGTTATTCTATTTGCCTAAATTGCACATTGTGTACCCAGCGTATTAAATTGGTTATTAAATAGACTTGGTTATATACTTCCTCTTGGCTTTTCACTCTCCCTTTAACATCACTAATTTTAGCTTCCACGGTTATTCGACCGGACCGTCCGGTAAACCAAAGGTGGTGGCAGCTACACGCTCCTCTGTCAAATCCAGTTAGGACACGACCTTACTAGGACAGGTTTCGTTTCAGTACATATTGATGATCCTGTACTGTTATCCTAACCAACAAAGGCAGATGTGACAAATGAATGCATAACAATAATATTAGTAAATTGGGTTTGATGTATAAGGTGTTGTAGATTATGCAATAGAGGGCGGTGACGTGCACTAGGAGACTATACTATTTTGTGCATATGGCTCTCCTAATATTTTCGGTCAGCTTATTACCCAAAATATCAAATACTCTTCAGGATTGCATTCCACAAATAAAGCCAATCCGTTTTTAGTGTTTCTCTGAACACATCCAAGCTTACCTAGGCGCTACATATTCTTTTCAATTACCCGTAATTCTGATCTGTATTTTGGCTTGTTAATAGAAGATATTGAAGTTGGACTCCTAATTCAAAATAACCAATATGTATCTCAACGTAATTTACTGACAGACATCACTCTTTATCACTTTCACTTTTGAAGGAACTGCTTTGTATTCTGTGTATTGTTTTATTGTAGTGCTGCTTCCTTTCTTGGCCAGGTTTTACTTGCAAACGTGATTTTATTCTCAATGTAAGCTCAAAGTCAAATAGTTTAAATAAGAAAACAATGTATTGAAATGAGAACATCATGAACCTGTGTAATTGTGCTGAAGGACAAGCACTGAAAGCAGAGAGAATTTTGTGTTTGGCATTGAATAGCCTTAAAGAAAACTATGCCGTTTTTGGAAACTTTCATATTTAAGTTGAATGTAGGCAAAAACATTCCAGTCACTCTGAAGAGAGAATACAGTTTACTGTTCGAATAAGTAGCCCCTGAATTGAAGATAAAAATCAAAAGTGCTGTTCGTAATTAGTTTACACTTTTACATCAGATGTCTTGTTTTTGCGTTCCAAATTGAGGAGTTGTGGCATATAATGTAAATGAAGTTACTTCACTAGTAGTGCGATTTCTACGTTGTGTATGTGTGTTTGTATATATGAACTCATACATTTTTTAAAGATTGTATTTGGAAAACAAATTCAGGTATAGCACGTGTCCCCCTTTTGAATGGGTTCTATATATAACATTTTAAAACGAATGGTTCTGTGTAGAACGCTATGTTTGGGGGTTCTTCATGTAACCCCTTTGAAGGGGTTCTACATAGAACCATAAAGGGATCCACCAGAGCGATTACTCGAGGAACCCTTTATGGTTCTGTGCAGAACAATTTCTTCTAAGAGTGTGGAGTGTCGCCACACAATTTCTCTCAGAGGGCTTTTGACCAATGGCAATCCAATCCTGAATGACGTCACCACTATCCTGTTGTACTTTATGCGAGAGATGTATTAAGTAGTTTATAATGAGAAGAATAACAATAATCGCCTGTTTTTCATAGGTTTTGTATCCATTGTCTCCTTCATATTAGGAAAGGAAGTTGATCCATAGCCTACTCAGAGACAACTGAGAGTTGGTCTCTGAGCAGCAGCACAAAGGGGTCGAGTCTCTCAATGTCCGTGTGTTGGAGATATTCCACCATATTGGTCCCAGCCTTTAAAACAATGTTAAAGAAGATGTTAAAGATCTTGTAGAAATATATTGCAGAAGAGCAGAACTACAATCACACTTTTTCAATGCTATTGCTGTTTTCTACCTTTCTACCTAGTATTTCTAAAATGTGTATGATCCAATACACACAGTTATTTAAAAAGCTGACGTCTTGTACATGCTCACCAGAACCAAGCCTAATTAAATAACACATTTAATATTAAATAAGTACATGTGCAGTAGCCACTTGGACAATTACAGATCCCCAGGTCAAAACACAACAGAAAGACATAGAAGATCGTATTTTCAAATCACACCTGTGGCCCCCCTAACTGTAATTTGGTATTAGTGGGTCAAAGGATTTATTTGGTTCAAGTGATAATAAGATCATATTTTGAAATGAAACACTACAGGATGTCATATTTAAAATGACTGTGAGTACCTTTCTTTAGTGACGGTTCTGAGGGGGGCAGGGATTAGTTGAGTGTGCTAATTGGAGCTGTGAAGTGTGCAGAGAAAATACAAATGTTTTCTTTTAATATGAAAACAAAGAACTTTTTTTTAACACCGACCTGGGATTGTGTTTCTTTCCAAGTTTCCTTATTGTTTCTGAGAAGAGACTGTTCACTTGCAAAGTGAACTGGACCCGTGTGACTCGCAGGTAAGGAGAGCCCGTGTTGAACTAAGATGGCTACAGTGAGTTTTCCTGGACAAAGCTCGGGCAAAGGATAGCGCAGAGTGCACCTGCACCTGAGATTGTGTTGAGAAGCTTTGTGATAAGAGCAGGTAAAGAGGGAAAAGAAACACAAGTCAGCAGCAATAGTATTTTCTTTCTTTGAAGCACACATTTTGTTTTAACTGAAACGGGACTACAACTTTTGAAAGGGAAATAGTTGCTAGTGCACTGTATTTGTATTGAGTTTATTAGAAGAAAAAAAGCTTATATTTTGGACAGAACGAACTCGTTTGGCATGCAACTAGCAGCAAACGATGAGAAGCAAACAAAACAGCAAGTTAGCAAGTTACAGGCTGTCCTAGGTCCGGGGGTGCTTATGGTTGTTTATGGGTTCCCTTACCTTAGCCAGTGTCATGTACGGGTGTCCGTACCTTACTAGAGTGTTTGTTTTTATTATAATATATATATATATATATATAATATATAATAATGTAATATTTCAGATAAATCGTCACAATGAGTGACACCAGCATTATTGGTTTTTTGAGAAATAAAAAAACAGAATGTAGAGAAGAAAATGTTGGAAGGAAGTTGGGAGAAAGACTGGTCTTCGAAGGAGCACCGGGACTGGTGGAAGCAACAACAACCAGATAAGACAGAGAAAGGAATTGTGATATTGTGTCAGGTTGGTGAGAATCAAGAAAAGAAAATAACAGAAATGGAAGATCATCATAAACAGTAATGTGAATTGAGAGCAGAAGTTGTGAAAAATACGATAGAATTAATAGAACTACAAGGCAAATTAGAAGGGCAAGAAAAGTGGTCAGAAAAGGTGAAGGTGTAGGTGCGCGATGTGCTGCCGTGTTAGGAGCGCGTCGCGACACAGATCACTCCGAGGACGACAGGCCCGATTGGGATGATTTAGATCGCAAAGCATGGGAATATGAAAAAGGAGGTTTTGCTAGCGCTCCTCCCCCATATAATCCGGAATATAAATCAATCACTGATTTTGGTTATAATAATACATTGTATCCAGATCTGACCGCTCTGAAAACGGTCCCAGCTGCACCCATGCAAGTCAAAACTAGACAGAGTAAAGAGGAAGGTCAATCAATAGTCTATACGACTAAAACCCATGTCCCCTTCTCCCCAGGAGAAAAAGAAATGATATGGGCGTCCCTCCTAAAATTAAAACCAAACCAGGGTAACACAACTTTTTGGGATATTCTAGATGAAAAGATGGTTATTCACCTCCTTCACCCGCACGATGTACACATCATCGTGAAGGCTAAATGTCCGCCCAACATTTGGATACAGTTACTACGAGAATATCAGACCGGGGAGTGGGCTAATGTAGCCTCTACAGATGAGGAGGAAATAACAGAACTTTTTCACAATGGATCAAGAAAACTGAGATAGTGAAATAATGAAATAATCGAGTGGGATTATTTGACATTTTATTCTAAATAATCATAAGCTTAAATAATAAGTTATAAGGGCTGTTTGAGACACTGCAGGGTCAATAAAACATGCCACAGATCGGATATCTGAATTATCTTTAGATATCAATGTGTATGTGCTTTGTGTGTTTATGAATATGTATAGTTTGAAGGTGATATAAGGTAAATGTCTATGTTTTGGCAATCATTTTAGAATTATATTTAAAAATGTAACAACAGATTTATCATATTCATGAGGATCTTTGGCTCTATACAGAGTGCCTCAAGCATCAGAAATCAGAAAGAAAGACTATTATAAGAAAAGTAATCCAAAATATACATTGAATAAACAGATGGATAATAATTGTAATACATAAATAGTCATGGTGTCTCCACAAGAAGAACCAGAATTTGTTTGTTAAACATCATGTTATGGACAAGCTCTGTCAAAAGTCAAATTCAAGGAAACGAAAGGCTAGAAGAGAGCCTGGTGCAGCCCTGACAGCCTGTGAAAGCAGGAGAATGTAAACAGTCTGGTGACATGTTACAGTCTTTCAGAAAATGTTTGGTTATTGGTGCCTAGCATATAATACCTGAAATGAAAGTCAAAGTAGACCATGGTTTTAAGATGAGTGATGTAGGAAAAGGGTAAGATACCGCAGAAGTATAAGATTACAACTATAGAATAAGTAAGCTCAAGTAATATAAAATGCTTTACAGGAGAAAAGGAAGAATGGAAAGGAAGAGTAAAAGAGAAGGTGTCCTAGGATTATGGGAATCATTATTGAGATCAATGGCCTATTGGCTAATATTTTGTTAGGTACATATATGACTTCAATAAACGAATAATGGAGTGACATCTGTATAAATATAAATAAAACATATTGATAAAAAAACCTGAATACATTTCTTGTAAGAAATTAAGAATAGGAGAAAGAATAGCTGTTAGAATGCAGAGCAATGTTGACCAAAGTTGAAGAGGGTTTGAGTAAGTTGACGAGGGTCTGAGTAAGTTGATAAGGCTTGGGAAGCAGGAAAAGGCGAGTTTGATGTGTGTGAGACAAATGTGCTGCCACTTTTAGCACAGAGAGCTTCTGATGGTGATTGAATGAAACGTGGGAAAATACGGACGTTACTGAAGATATAACTTGATGTAGAATAAATGAATAAATAATTGAATGAGATATGAGTTAGTTTAAAGTCTAATGTCATGAAACTTTGACTGTATGGAAATAGTTCTTTCACAAACAGTAATACCCTATCAATTAGGAAGGAAGTCCATAAATAAACCAGTGTAAGGGATTGAGATTAGGGAACTGCCTTATGAGTAAATGCAAGTGTTCTACTACAAACGGTGCAACAGTGTCTATAAACTAATGTCCTGGGATATAAGGAATGGTTACATTACTAGACGCAACACCACTTTTGCAACAGGGCCTAACCATCCTCACTGCTCCCTGGACAAGTCGGTGGCTCCCCCTGTCCAGTCCACGGTCCCTGTCACCCCCTGTGTCTGGACCGGACGGACCCCCACTTCTACCATGTCTGGATATCGGAACTGGAATGTCGCCTCATCCTCAGTGATAATGTCCTGCTGGTCTATACGGGAGAGTCTAGCCAGTGGGCAGCGCTGGGGCACATCTACAGGGTAGGGGAAAAGATTTAACACTGGCAACGGGACCCTACCCTGGCATACCCACGTGATGGTCCGTGCCACCTGCCGCTCTCGCTCCTCATCCCAAGCCTCGATCAGGACACAGTATTCCGCTATGTGGGGGAACTCTGGCACCTGTGCCCACAGCACCATCTCACTGCAGGGCGGAATCTGGACAGTGGACTGCCGGGTCAGCCTCGTTAACGTTAATGTTAACCCTCTTCTCGCTTTCTCTGTTTGCCGGTTTCCCTGTTTGCTGGTTTCCAGCTGCCCTGCCCACTGCATGGAGGAATACCCAAGCAACACAGCGCCCAGGTTAGTAGGTCCAGTATGTAAACAGACACTGTAATGTTCAATGTCTTTCCTCGATCGCTTATAATCCAAGGAGGGGAGAGGGGTGGGCACAGCAGGAAATCACTCGCAGCTTGGCGTCTTAAACTTCTCTACGTTTCCACACTCCATGGAAATCAGCGAAACCAAAGGTGCACTCACTGTAGCCTCCAGAGGAATCCATCTCTCTCTGCTTCTGTCCTAGTGATGGGAATTCCGGCTGGTTTCAGTGAGCCAGACCATTTGGCTCAATTCAGCAATAAGAGCCGGCTCTTTCGGCTCCCAAATGGCTCTTCATTTAGTACCACTTCTGGCTTTTATAATTCAGGCAAATTTAGCAATGTTTGGACCTATGATTGGTATGTGTGCACATACATCACTTATTCAATGTAATTATACTTAATCTTATAATTTCCAGAATACCATAATTTACATGTTTTGTATTAAAAAAAAAACGTAAATCATGTGAAAACATCAAACCCTATTACACGTGTATTGAACGTTTTATTTATATTGAACTATCCAAAACACAAACCATTCCAAGCAAACCACACTCAAAATGGAACCATATAACAAATAAAAAATGAATTACAATGCGCATAACGGCAGCATCCAACAGTTCTAGATGTATATATTACCAGTGACCTTGTCTTTAGTGCAGACTGGCATTAAGAAAGTCTAAGTGCCTCAGCTTACAGGGGCTGATCCGGTTTCTGTTATTATCTGCCCTGTTTTGGAGAAGATTCTTTCTGAAGGGACTGATGTTGCTACGATGCAGAGTCTCCCTGCCATCACCTTGACCAGTCGTGGGTAGACTGAAGCCTCGGTCTCCCACCAGCTCAGCGGGTCTGTGGCTCTTTGGATAAGGGGCTCTTCAAGATAGGATCTTACTTCCAGTATAGCATCTGCTGTGGGATTCCTTCTTGCAGTGTCTCCTGTTGCTCTTTCATCAAAGAACCTCCAAACAGCAGACGTTTGTGGCTCCACTTCTAGTGCCCCTGCTCCCTCTTCTCCCTCTTGGCCTCCTAGTGGTGTAGCCTGCTGGCTGCTGGGGCTGCATCTTGCTGCTGCTGTTACTCTTTGAGGTGCCTCATCAACAGCTCTGTTGTCATTGAAGGACAGCTGTTTGAACCTTGGGTCCAGTATGGTGGTTTCTGAGAGAACAGTATTGTATTCCATTCTGTGGAACTTTCTTTCCATAGATGCACAGAGAGCAGTCACCAACTCTCTCTCTTTCCCTTTGGTTACTGTTCCTCCTGTCTGGTGGTGGGCTGTTATTCTCTGCAGACCCTTGCACAGGAGTAGCATTTTGGAGGCTGTCACGTAGCTGAAAAAAAAGAGAAAACTCAGAATTATGCTTTGTTTTATTATGTGGTATATGGACTTTGTTCAGTTTATTCTTGTCTATTATTACTGCCATTCCCCTCTAATATGCACCTCAAATATGCAATTATGTAATACTAATGTAAAAACAGTTGTCCATTGTACCTGTCTGCACTGATCTCCACAGTGACTGCTCAAAGGGTTCCTGAACAGTGCATGTCTCTCGCACTTCCTCCCACTCTTCTTGGCTCAGAGCATCAACAGGTGCATTGATAATGGCCAAGGTAGAGATGATTGCATCCTTGGACTCCAGAACCCGTTTCAGCATATGAAATGTTGAATTCCACCTTCTTGTTTGGACCTCAGCTCAGGCATACCCATCTGGCGTTGAGAAGACTTCAGCTTCTCTGTGGCTCGTGTGCTCTTATGGAAGAATTCCCGCATCGCCTTCACTTTGTTCACAGTGGGCTTCATCACCTTCAGGGCATCTCTTACAACCAGGTTGATTGTGTGCACGAGACATGGGTGGTGGGTCCATTTCAAGATGTTAAAAAGCTTTGGTGATGTTAGCTGCGTTGTCAGTAACACAGCAATCCACTTTGTTTTCTACTTGCCACCCTTTTTTTGCACTCTTAGCAGTCCCTCTGCCAAGTTATCTGAAGTGTGTCTGCCACTAAACTCAAAACAGTCCAGAAGATTGGACACCATTTTTTATAATTTTCAATGAAGTGACATGTAGCAGACATGAAGGAAGTGGTGGCTCTGGATGTCCAGCAGTCAGTTGTCAGGCAAACTGCTGTAGCCTTTTTAACCCTTTCTTGCAGTGAAGCACATTGTCTGTCATACAGTCTTGGAATAGTTGTTTGGGAGAGTGTTTTCCTGCTTGGAAGAACATACATTGGATTGAGAGCATGGGTGTAGCTTCTAAATCCCTTGTCCTCCACGACTGAGAATGGTTGGAATTCCCTTGCAATAATTTTAGCCAATACCTCATCAATTGTGTTTGGTCTTGCTGGGGTCATGGCCTTCGGCATAAATTGGCTTATAGAACTATGGGTTGCAATAGGTCGCAGTACCTGATGCCTGAGGGGTGGCTGTGAGCACTGCAGCAGCAATGGTTCCAGTAATCGCACAGGTATTTTCATTTTCAGTAGCAGGCATGCTAGCTTGCCTGTTTTCTTCCAACTGCATTGATTGATTTATAATTCTAATGTGTCTGTGAAGGTTGTTAGTAGACCCTGCTTGATATGATACTTTACAATTTTTACATTTTGCCTTTGTTGTTTATATTATCAAAATGCATCCAAATGCTACTTCGTTTGTGCCTGTCACTCATCTTGTTTTCTGACCCGTAATTAAAGATGAACTTTTCGCCACACTGCTCGGCCGCACCACTCGCACTGACTGAATGTTGTGTTGAGGTGTGTGTGCTGCACCAAACGGGAGCACCGGGACAATGTCATCATACGCAGCACATCAACACAACATTCATACTTTTATTCTATCTTGTATTCATTTATAAGAAATAAAAACATAAGAACAGACATCCTTTCTCAGACGGGACCCGGCACATTCGCGAACGACATCACTATTCTGTCCCTGTGCGCCGTGTTGATCTGGGTCCTGCTCCCAGGTCTGCCACCTCCCCTCCTGTCTGCTGAAGTCCACTTTCCAATGTGGGAGGTCTCTGCGGCTCGTATCAGACGCTCCCTCCTCTCCTCTCCCAGGGCAGGGTGATTAAGTGGGGACGCGTGTGAAGAGTGCAGGTGGACCCAGGTGAGTTGTGCGGTGGTGATTGGCTCAAAGAAACACAAATAATAAGGCACGCGTGCAAACAATCAAAATAATACTAAGTGAATAACAAATTAAACAATAAAGTGAAAGATAATCAACACACAAAATAATGGCAATATAGAACCAAACAAAATACACAAGCCATATTGCATAAAGTGAAGTGAAATATAAATATAATAAGTAATGGTGATTAAGGAGCTAATTAACACCGTCCGTGACATTTACATTGGTTGGGTGTGTGGATACCAGTAATTATTTTTGTTTTATTGAAATACAAAATAATTCTATTTTTCCGAAGTGCTGAACTTTAATACAGTCTAGAAAGATTAATATTTTTTGTCTTGGGCTATATTATTATTACCATAGTTTTTCTATTGTATAAGTATCTTGGAGTAGGGGCATCTCACCTGTCCTGTAAGATTTGGGAGGGTAGGAATAGTGTAGTTATTTTCTCTGTTTACTTGTTGTGTGCCCCATTACTGTTAGTTCAGGTAGCCACTGTGAATTTAAATCCTGAACCCTACTTTGCCAAATAAGGTCACAGCTTTACTTTGGTATGTAAAAAAAAAAGAAATAAGAAAGAAAAGAAATCGCAGGATAGGCACATACCTCAAATTTGGCACATACCCCCTGTGGCCCCCCTAACTGGCACCGTGGACAAAACACTGTCAGCACCCCTCCCCACCACTAACATCATGGACAATACACCCCCCCGATGATGGCCCCGCTACGATTACAACTGGCCCCAGCCATGCCCCCCGAGATGAAAGGGGCTAGAACCACCGCTGAATGGCTTGTTAGTGAGTTTGACTTAGGATCATGTTTTTAGTTGTTTAATATCTGCAATATGAATAGCCTACAATCATTACACATAAGTTTGATTTAAAATAACTAATTAAAGGTTAGATATACTGTATAACTTTGAATACTATTCTATACGGAGACATTATGTATTCTTACCATGGCAACTTCGATATTCTTGTTTCTATTAACTTTTGCATGTAAAGATTACATATTGTGGTTATGGGATACTTCGTTGCATTTTTTGGCATGTTGTTGTTTTCTTTTATGTGTGACTTTTAACTTTATACCCTATAGGATCCAATAACTTTAAACAGTATAACAATAATAATATTATAAGAGAAGACCAGCTAATGTATTGTTTACATGCAAAACCTTGGAAAAACATACTATAGTAAGCAAATGTAAACTATGAGGAAATATAATATTTGCACCCACAGTATAATGGACTGGGGGATAATCAGTATTTAAAAACTTTAAACTTTCAATATTTCCTTAAGTGACATTACGTGTACATCTAGATTGGTGATTGTTTCGTTACTCTGTAGTATTTCCTTCTTTGTGTCATCCTGCCGAGCTCATGAATTCTTGCCAAGGATGTTTTTCCTTGACTCCTTTGTCTCCGCAGTGAGGCTGACTGGGACGAAGTATGGCTGTGGAGATGGGGGTGTGGGGCCTGCACGGTCATGGTCTCGCAATACCAGCCCCAGTCCAAGAGGATACTGTATATTTTTTGTGACATCTTCCGAGGAACAGTGCCTTCATTGAAACTGTGGCGACATAGAAACTAAAGCAATCTTCTGTCCTGTCTCGAAGCAGTACAAGGAGAAGCTGACATGGGAGACGTCAAACAGCAGTTAGATTATTTATTATTATTTGTAAACCTAATAAACTGCCTGGCTTGAAATGTCTCTATGGTGACATAGTGAAAAAAGGTGTTACGAGTTGGACGCCATGGCGTAACAAACTGAAAAAAACAGTTTTCGGCTAGAGAACATTTGACAGTACCTGATATTATGGCAACTGCCCTGTTTTGGAAATTACAGCATTTAATATCTTTGGTTTATATTTACAATAGGGCTATTTTGAAACATTAAGGCAGATTGCATGCTTCTCCTGAAACCTCCGAAGTTTTCCTGTCCTGTCTTCCTGTCATGCGATATGTTTATATTGTATATTGTTCAGCTCGGCTACTCTTTCTGATTAGCCAGCTATGTATTATATTGTATTTTTCTCATTGGGTCTGTGACCCGCTCCTATTGGATCAGGGGTCCACTGCCATGATATTGCGCGGAGGCCGCACAAGTGCTTGATTGCCTACACCAGACATTGTGCAAGTAGATTACGGCCTCGCTCCTAGCTGCACTAGTAGAGCAGCCGGCCTTGTTCTTGTAAGTGGAGGGCATAAGAGTTAACCTCTGTAGCCCCGCTTTGTATATGCTGATAGCAGACAGCTCCCGGTAGAGCGTGACTATGGTCCTCGCTCCTGGACGGCTCAGGTGCGGCCCTACGGGATCCCTGAGGTAACTGTCTGGAGTTGTGTTGCCTAGGCACCCTTGCGGTGCACCTCGTGGCAGGCTCCCTTATCAGCTCGCTGCCTCCGCCCCTGCGACGGCTTTGTTATACAGCAACCCCTCCCCCTTGGGCAGTGCTTCCGACTTGAAAGATAACGATAGGTTGCGTATGCAATACAGTACACACAAACCATTATTTGAATAGGCACACAAAGCGCCAACTAAGCATGAATGATAGTATAAATGAAAAACACTTGTGGCTTTTGCTTTTTCATGTACAGGGCATAGCAGTTTGCAATAAAGTTTATTCATACATGTAGTAAACACACATACACACAGGCATCCAAATGTGTAAAGTATGCTTCCAACAAGGCCGACTTCATCTCCGCCTTCGCCTCCCACCACTCTCTGGATTTCCTCGCTCTCACTGAGACATGGATCTCCCCGGAGAACTCATCCACCCCTGCTGCCTTATCCTCTGTGTTTGTCCTGTCCCACTCCCCATGTCTTACTGGGTGGGGGGGGAATAGGGCTCCTGCTCTCCCCTTCTCTGCTATTCTCTGTGCCACCCCCCTCTCTCTCCTCTATCGCCTCCAACAGCTTTGAATTCCCTCTCACCTCTTTCTTCTAGTTCTCTACTGTCCTCCTGGTCCACTCACCACCTTCCTGGATGAACTCGACTTTCTTCTCTCCTCCCTCCCCTCGCTGTCCTCACCTACCATCCTCTCCAAACCCTGCCACTCTGCCGGATTTCTTCCTCTCTTTTACTCCTTTAACTTCTCTCTCTCCGTCTCCACCCACTCACAGTGCAGGCTGCCAGTTAGACCTCATCTTGTCTAGAGGCTGTTCCCCTTCGCAACTCTTCGTGACACCCCTGGACATCTCAGACTCAGAATCACCACCGAGACGGCTCTCCTGGCAGTCACTGACTCCCCCCGGTGTGCTCGGGCGGCCTCCCTCTCCTCAGTCCTCATCCTCCTTGATCTCTCTGCAGCATTTGACACTGTCGATCACTCCATCCTCCTCTCCTACCTCGCTGACCTCGGTATCTCTGGAACTGCTCTCACCTGGATCTCCTCCTACCTCAACGACTGGACCTACCAAGTGACATGGCAAGGTTCCTCATCCACCCCCCAACCTCTCCTCATAGACGTACCCCAAGGCTCCATCCTGGGCCCGCTCCTGTTCTCTCTCTACACTCGCTCCCTGGGCCCCCTCATCGCATCCCATGGTTTCTCCTACCACTTCTATGCAGATGATGCCCAGATCTTCCTGTCTTTTCCCTCTTCTGACCCTCTCATCCCTTCTCGCATCTCTTCCTGTTTGTCTGCTATCTCCGCCTGGATGCAGTCACACCACCTCAAGCTCAACCTCTCTAAATCGGATCTCCTCTTTTTCCCCCACTCTTCCTCACCTTCTGCTGATCTCCCCATCTCAATCCCCTTGGAATCCACCACACTTTCTCCTGCTTCTTCCGCTAAAAATCTAGGAGTCATTCTTGATCCTGCGCTCTCCTACACCCAGCACATCACCACACTGAAAGGCACCTGCAGATTCTTCCTGAGCAACATACGCCGAATCCGTCCCTTCCGCACCAACTTCTTGACTCAGCTGCTCGTCCAGTCACTGGTCCTCTCCCGCCTGGACTACTGCAACTCCCTCCTGGCCGGCCTGCCTGCAACTACTACCCGCCGCTCCAGCTCATCCAGAACTCTGCGGCTCGCCTGGTAATCTCTTTCCCTCGCACACACTACTCCACTGCTCCGCTCCCGCCACTGGCTCCCGATACCGACACAATATTATTATTATTTTTTTTATTTCTTGGCAGACGCCCTTATCCAGGGCGACTTATAAAATAAGTGCAATACAAAGTGCAAGAATACAGTTAAATACAAGGCATCAAACATTACAGATTCAAATTTACATTAAACAAAGCAATTCAAGATATAATACATTTTACAACTTCCAATTTATACAGTTAAGTGCAGTAAGTGCGGACATACATCCTGGAAAGTAAAGCTAAGTGCTGTCAAGATGTAAGGTACAGTCAAGGGTTACAGGAAAGGGAGCAAGGAGGAAAATCAATCAATAATCCAAGAAGCATGACAAAATGCTATGAAGTGCTATCTAACGGGGATTAAAGGGACTAATATTACAAGTACTGTCTGAAAAGATGTCTTGAGTTAGCGCCGGAAGGATATATTAGTTGTAATATTAGTCCCTTTACTCTCCTGTAAGGTAGCACTTCACAACATTTTACCATGCTTCTTGCCTTGTATTACTAATACTTGTATTATTGATTTCCCCCTTGCTCCCTTTCCCGTAGCCCTTGACTGGGACCTAACATCTTGACAGCACTTAGCTTTCACTTTTCAGGATGTATGACTTTACTTATTGTATTTACTTGTGTAAATTGGAAGTTGTAAAATGTATTATGTTTTGAATTGCCTTGTATAATGTAAATTTGAATTTGTAATGTTTGATGCCTTGTACTGAATTGTATTCTTGCACTTTGTATTGCGCTTCTATTTTGTAAGTCGCCCTGGATAAGAGCGTCTGCCAAGAAATAAAAATAATACTAATAATGTGTATTCCCGAACATACAGTGAGGGGAAAAAAGTATTTGATCCCCTGCTGATTTTGTACGTTTGCCCACTGACAAAAAAATGATCAGTCTATAATTTTAATGGTAGGTGTATTTTAACAGTGAGAGACAGAATAACAACAAAAAAATCCAGAAAAACGCATTTCAAAAAAGTTATAAATTGATTTGCATGTTAATGAGGGAAATAAGTATTTGATCCCCTATCAATCAGCAAGATTTCTGGCTCCCAGGTGTCTTTAATACAGGTAATGAGCTGAGGTTAGGAGCACTCTCTTAAAGGGAGCACTCTCTTAAACGTACAAAATCAGCAGGGAATCAAATTCTTTTTTCCCTCACTGTAACCCATTATCAATACAAATAAGGGGAATGTTTTTTTTTCTTTCTCTCAATGTTCTAACACTCCTCAAACAACAAAAATGCAGTAGAAGAAAAGACATTTGTGCTAGGAAAAAGAACAGAAAAAATTAGGCTACATCTCACCTTCTTTGTGGGTCTGGCCATAAGACTTCATCCACATCACATGCGATGTTGTCTAGAGCCAGGCAGCATGGAAAGTATCGCTTGGAGTGCCATATCCAGGCCTGGCATGACCCCTGATCGATGTCTCCACAAGCCTCCTCCATTGCCTGTAGAAGGGGTATGCGTTGGTGGGGCTGGCGATCATACACCTTCCAACGTCATACAGAGAAGAATTCTTCAATAGGATTCAAGAACGCAGATTATGGGGGCGATTGAGTTTGATGAAAAGTGGGTGACCTGTGAACCAATTGCGGACCACAGCAGCCCGGTGGAAACTAACATTGTCCCAGATGATAACGTACCTGGGCTTTTCTGGCACCCAGTCATTAGGGATTAGTCTGTTTGTGGAGGGTGTCCAGAAATGTGATGATGTGTGCAGTGTTGTATGGGCCAAGGATTGCATGATGGTGAAGGACCGCACACATTGTTACATTGCCACCACGTTGTCCTGGGATGTTGATGATTGCACGGTGTCCGATGATATTTCTGCCGTGGCCGCTTGTTTTTTCAAGATTGAAACCTGCCTCGTCCACATATATTAGCTCACGATGCACTGAATCTGCTTCTAGCTCCATGACAAAACAATGTAGCACAGTATGAAAAGACAGGGATCAGTCAATATGATGTAGCACCGTGCACTTCCAGATCCAGTACCAATGATAGGATAGTATAGCTTACGTGCAGATATTCATATCTCAGTTGTTTTACACGGTCTGAATTTTGTTCGAAAGGAACTCTGTATAGCTGCTTCATCCCAATTCTATTAAGTTTCAGTAGACGAGAGAGTGCCGAGAGACTCACTCTGTTGATGTTGTGGAATGTGTGTTATCTGCCATTATGTGGTCCTGCAGTTCTCTGAGTGTGATGCAGTTATTTTATATTTACAATGTGTGTTTCCTGCTCTGGGGTGAACAGTCGACCAGATACTGGTTTTCTTGCAGTTCTCTAAAAACATTTGAATGGTTTTATAGTTTTTCCCAATTGCATACACACTATTATACCACAATACTCCTAAACTGTTAACACAATGCCCATAATAAAAAGTCACATCTGCTAAACACACACAGGGGAAAATTCTGGCCAAAAACTATATACACAGCCCTCAAAATCAAAGAATTGGGTCAGAATCACACACACATACATCATATCTGTTTCTCACTCTGAGCATTAAGAATACACTGTGTTTAGAAAAATAAAACTCTCTCCTCAAAATGGAAGATTCATGTAGGAAAACAAAAAGAATCCATCAACACAGACAGTAAAGAACTTTATATTATACAATGTTTGATCGTGGCACAGTGGTGTGTTGCCTTACAGCTCTAGGGGTCCCAGGTTCAAGACCCAGCTTGGGTTGCCTGTCTGTATGGAGTTTGCATGTTTTCCCCGGGTACATGTGGGTTTCCTCCCACCGTCCAACGACATCTTAATTGGCCATACTAAATTGCCCTGTATGTGTGTGTGTGTGTGTTGCCCAGTGCTGGCCTGGCATCCTGCCCTGGGTGTGTTCCTGCCTTGCACCCTATGCGTGCTAGGATCAGCTCCAGCTTCCCTGCGACCCTAAGTGGTTTTGAAAATGGATGGATGCATGGATGATCCTGCCTACCCAAAAATTATCAATGTATTTATATATAACAAGCAACAAAATGCAATGACTGATAGCAGCCCACATGGTTATGTTTCCACCCCTTTGGCCAGGGACCTGCTTGCTGGCCAATGATGTTCCTTCCCCAGCACCGCCTCTTGAATCCTACCTCGTCCACATAGATGAACTCAATGTGGTCATCGCTGGCATCAAGCTTGAGTATTCTCTGACCATGTAGGAACAGTGATTAGAACATGGTGCATTACTGCACTTCCTGGACCTCTGTCTCTTCTAAGTGCACAATAGTACTGGAAACAGTTTCATACTCACTTGCATGTAAAAGTAGCACATCTCTTTCACACGATCAGAGTTCCTCTCAAATGGTACACGATATATTTGCTTCATGCTCATCCTGTGCCTTCCCAGCAAACGATCAATAGTGGATATTGAAACATGGTCTATGTTCTGAAACATCCCATTATCCTCTATTATACACGTTTGGATTTCTCTGAGTCTAATCGCATTATTTGCCATGTGCCGTGTGGGTTTTCTCCAGGCTCTGCAGTTTCCTCCCACTGTCCAAAGACATGCAGTTTAGGTTATGTTAAATTGCTGTGTATATGTTGCCCAGCGATGGCCTGGCATCCTGTCCTGGTTGTATTCCTGCCTTGTGCCCTATCACTGCCGGGATCGGCTCTGGCTGCCCTGCGACCCTCACAGGAATTGTGTGTTTTGAAAATGGATGGATGGGTTTGCAGACGTGAAGTGTGTTGTAGTACATTAGCACTTTGAGTTTTGTCTGATGACTCATGTATTGCACAAAAGGTACAGGTGTTTTCTCAATGACAATTGTGCCAACACATTGAGAGTTGCGAGTAATGTTTTGCAACATGAGTGAACTGGACTCACCAATTGAGTTGAAGCAAGGTGAAGGTGTGCATAGTCCTGCAGAAGTGGTTCTGGGATGTTAGCTTGAACCTCGGATCACTCTGTGCATGCTTTCGGTCACAGTGTATAAACGACTGAGAAACTGTAGTGAGAGATCCTTCTCATTATGAAAGTACAGTACATATTACTGTACCAGTAAGACTACAGCACTTACCGGTTTCCATCTCAAAATATCCCAATTATACCTGCAACAGTATAACAGCTCATATTTGATTGAACCCATTGCTCACTTGTTAAATACATTGCCTAAAATTGTTAATTATTTCAGAGATAGTACTTCAAGAATCACTGTTAGTGTTTAAGCATTCAGAAAAACCTGAAAATTGTCACGAGTGGCAGTGAACAGTGGGTCCAGGGGTGTCGCAAATGGGAAACCCCACCATGCTCTCCCTGGCTTCACCATCAGGATTTATTTTGCCTGGGGCCCCCACATACCCTAGAATCACCTCTGACTGGGTCGCATGAAGTCTCGCGACGCCATCCCAACTGAGTTACGCGAGGTGGGGACTCGCTCCCACTCACTTATTTCCCCCTGCAGGTAAGGTCCCAGGACAGACGTCACCAGTAAATAAGAAAGGTCTTATTCTAGTCCATTAAATAAAATTCACCATGTACAATACAACAGGGGCAACTAGCAGGGCACGAAATCTGACCGTTCCCTCGATGTTTTTTTTACAATTAAAATTGCCTTTAATCACCTGGGCAAAAATAAAAATACAGAAACCTATACAAAAGCTGAAAATATAATAAACTATACTAAATTCCCAAATAAAACTAAGCCCAGACAATACCCCCTATATTCACAATCAAAAAACGTATGTATGAAACGATGGAGAATGGCGAGAGAATGGTCTCAATTACACAGTCCCAACCCGGCTCGGCCTCCGGTTCCGTCCCAGGCTAGAGATCCTCACAAACGAGCAGCTCGTCCGCACAAGCAGCCCCAATCCAGGACAAAGAGCAGTCTCAGGAGGAGGACACGCTCGCTCACTGGCAAGTGCTGCGATCACAAGCTCACAGGGATATTGAGCGCGTCCCTCTCACCCGTCCGCTATGTGCTTCTCCCTCCGGCTGCTGGTCCGGAGCCCCAAAGTGCCGTCTATCGCCGAGAAGCTGGAAACCGCAGAGCCAAGAAGGCAAGTCCAGGAATACAGTCTTGTAGAAGCCAAGTCAATGTCTCTGGCCAGTAATAGTCCCTTAGATCCTCTTGTCGCTGTCGAGTCACTGCGTCCAGCGGCTAATGTTTCTCCAGGCAGCTCCCGATCTGCAGGGACCCGCTCCGACCCTGCGAGGAGTTAGTGCCTACCGGCTGGCACCCTCACAGCCGATATCCTCTCCTCTGTAACCCGTCCCGCAGTCACTGTCCCTGCTGGTGCTCCGCCGTGCCCCTTTGTTCTGGCAGGGCAGCCTTTATCTCCAGCTGAGTGTCCACAGGTGTAGTGGCCATGAGGGAAGGCGGCCGCTGCTCAGTGATACAGGTGCGCCGCATCGGGGATCAAAGCTTCTGCCTGTTCAATAATAGTGAATATCAATTAAAGTCAATCAATCAGTGAATACAATCAATGAAAACAAACAATTTGAGAACACGACTCAATCAGTGAATAATTAAAATTAAATCAAATAAACAATAATAACAGTATAAGTGCAATAAAGAATCAAATGGAGCCTTGGTACAGTCTGTGATTAATGCAACACTCTGGAGTAGTGCTTAGGGCTCTGGACTCATATTGTGGGTTTTGGGTTCAAATCCCAGGTGGGGCAGTGCTGTTGTACCCTTGAGCAAGGTACTTCACTTAGATTGCTCCAGTAAAATACCCAGTTGTATAGACCAACTCTGCCTCCTCCAGAACCGCTCCTTCTCATCCCTGGCACCTAAATGGTGGAACGACCTGCCCACCGAAGTCAAAACAGCAGAGTCCTTGACCTCATTCCGGCACTTACTCAAGACGCATCTCTTCCGACAGCACTTGTAATATTAGTCCTCTATCCCTGCTAGATAGCACTTCACAGTTGTATTATGCTTCTCGCGTTCTTGATTGTTTTCCTCCTTGCTCCCTTTCCCGTAGCCCTTGACTGTGACCCTACATCTTGACAGCACTTAGCTTTCACTGTCAAGGATGTAGGATGTCACTTACTGTACTTGTGTAAATTGTAAATTGAAAATTGTAAAATGTATTATTTTGAATTGCTGTTTTAGCTAAATTTAATTTGTAATGATTGATTGCCTTGTAGGAGGAGTAGAATTAGACACACGGAAAGGAACATAGAAACTCGCTGCCTAAATCCCACTGCTATTCATAAATTCACTACCCTGTTGCCAAATGCTAGCTTTATCAAAAGAAGGATCTGCAGATGAATTATTAAATAATTTCAACAATACACTAAGCACTGCTTTAGTAGCCCCATTAAGGACACGACAAATAAAAACCAACAAAACACTCACCGTGGTTTGACGAACACACTCGCTCACTTAAAACAGAATGCCGTAGATGTGAGCGTAAATGGAGAGAATCAAAACTAGAGGTCTTCACATGGCATGGAATGACAGTATAATAAGATACAAGCAGGCCCTGTCCTCTGCTAGGTCTGCCTACTACTCCAATTTAATAGAGACGCATAAGAATAACCCGCGTTTTCTTTCTAATACAATAGCGACACTTACTAACCAGAAGGTAAAGCCTTCAGAGGTCATCCCCCCCAATTTCACCTGTAGTGACTTCATGGATCATTTCAATAGCAAAGTTAACAGCATTAGAAAACAGATAGAACAGGAAACATACACAGATACTATAGCTGACACATGCAGTCCTTCACAGCCCCTGCCTACCTTGGACTCGTTTAACGTAGTAAATCACCAGGAATTGGTCTCCTTAATTACTAAAATGAAAACAACAACCTGCGCACTAGACCCTATACGCACTAAACTGCTAAAACAATCTCTGCCATGAATTATTCACAGAATACACAATATTATCAATGTCTCTTTATTCTCAGGATCTGTTCCTGAATCATTTAAAATAGCTGTAATTAAACCACTTCTTAAGAAACCCAGTGTCGACCCTAACCAACTTAAACACTATCGACCTATCTCAAACCTTCCCTTCCTTTCTAAGGTTCTAGAGAAAGTAGTTGAAAACCAACTGCAAGCTTTTTTAACCGATAATCATCTTTATGAAGAATTTCAATCAGGCTTCCGTTCCGGCCTTAGTACAGAAACGGCCCTGTTAAAAGTATTGAATGACGTGTTTCAGTCCTCCAATGTAGGGCACACCAGTGTTATTATTTTATTAGACTTAAGTGCGGCTTTTGACACAATCGACCACAAAATCTTGATACACCGCTTAGAAAACCGTATTGGCCTATCTCGCAATGTGCTTTCATGGTTTAAATCATATCTGTCAAACAGACTCCAATATGCACAGATTAACGAGAACCACTCAAATTTAACTGAGGTTAAGTACGGAGTCCCACAGGGCTCAGTCCTCGGACCTATACTTTTTTCATTGTACATGCTCCCTTTAGGTGATATCATTCGACGACATAATATTAACTTTCACAGTTACGCAGACGACACACAATTATATCTGTCAGTAAATCCTAACAACACCATAGACCTAGAAAAACGAATCTGCTGTCTGTCTGAGATTAAAACATGGATGAGAAAAAAAAATCTTATGCTTAATTCTGACAAAACAGAAGTCATAATTTTAGGAGACAAAAATCGAACTGTTCATCATTCACTAACAAAACTGAGTAATGATAACTTTAATTTCTCCCCTAAGGGGATGGCATGAAACCTGGGTGTCATCTGTGATCATAATCTATCTTTTGAATCACACATTCAGAATGTGTCGAGATCTTCCTTCCTCCAGCTTAGAAACATTGCTAGACTAAGACAATTCCTCTCGTTACAGGACACTGAGAAATTGATACACGCATTTGTTACATCTAGATTGGACTACTGTAATGCCATTCTGTCAGGCAGCACAAACAGAGCTATTTGTGCACTTCAGTCCAAAATGCTGCTGCAAGAATCCTAACAAAAACATAAAAACATGAACACATCACTCCAGTATTGGCTTCTCTTCACTGGCTGCCCGTGCACTACAGGATAGACTTTAAAGTGCTCTTATTAACATTTAAAGCACTAAAGGGACTGGCACCTCCCTACCTGTCTGATGAGGCACAACCCATCCCAGAAGCACCTCACAATGGAGGGTCAACGGGGCATCCACACCCAAGGTTTGATGAGCCATCGCAACCCAAAGCCTATTGATGGTCCAAACCCTCCACCCCCGATGGCCAGCGAGAGGCCTCCTCCACAGGGAAGACCACAGCCAGCAGCACCGATAAAGAACTTTCTGATCTCCTTGCTGCTGTAATAAGTATACTGCCTGGAGGGGAGGCAACCATTAGGCCTAGGCCCTAGGCCGTGGACCCCCAGAGATTCATTTTCTCCTACATGCCATCCTTAGGAGTTTTCTTGTTTTTCTCTCCTCCGTTCCTAAATGCTTTATTTACTTAAATGTTCACTCACTTTATTCTAGATCATGTAAAATGTTTACAGGTCTATATTTGATTTTATTGTATTTATGTTTTTTATTTTGCTGTCATTTCTTTGGGGATTGTGTGCTGGAAATATATCACATTGACCATTTATAATGTGCTCTTTTTAGGGGTTTTAACAACTGATACAGAAAACATTGTCAATAATGTATAATATCCTTACAAAAATGAATTATCTATAGCTGTACTTTAAGATTTACTTGCTTATTTATTTGGTGATCCTATTTTTTAACCCAGAAACATTGTGGAAATATCTCAGGTTCATGTTTAACTTACAGTTTCTCTGCTGTTCCTATGGATGTTTTACACCATCCCCCTTAAAGTATTCTTTATTTATTAATATGCTGTAAATGCATTGTTTGCTAGGGCTGTTAAGAGGGACATGAAGTCTTGATATGTTTCACTGACTATTCAAAATGTATCAACACTATTTTCCTGGAAATTACACACAATTAAAGGTGAAAAATGCACGTTACTGAGACTAATGTGTTAATATATTTCTATATTGGATAATAATAATCATAGTAATGCAGTAAACTAGGTATTTTGAATAGATGAGTAATGCATTACATGCATTTGCTGGCAGTTTGTAATAGCAGGACTTTCTTTATGTTTGTACACTTATGTCCTCATTACTGGCATATTCCACTGAGGAGCTGTTTCCAATTGTCAACGGTGACTGTTGGGGTAAAATTGCCTCCTATGTATTGTATATACCCACTGTATAACTGTTAGAAAATATAGGAAACTTTCCAGTAAGTTACTAGTTAGGAACTGTGAGTTATTCATAACTTTACTTATTATCTATGTCTTATGCACACTGCTGAAATAGCTTGCAGAACTGCTTGTAATCCAAGCAGCTGTGGCAGACACAAAACATGTTGTTCGTACAGTATGTGCTACATTTTCCCCTTCCCGAAACACAAATATATTATGGGTTACACACATCCTCGGACAATAACATTCCCACGAGGCATGACATGTGTACCTGCTTGTGGGAACACTGCAAAATCAGTACTATTATGGTGTGTAACTACATATCGGGACTGCCCCGTAACTATCACTGAAGATGTTTGTTAGACTGTATAAAGGCTGTGTGAAACTTTAAATAAACTGAAGATAAACGAACGGACTACTTCTGTGTCTGTGCATTTTTCTTCCCGAGCGCTCGTCTCCTGCTGAAAAGTCTCCCCTGTAGCTGAAACGCTGACTGGCCTGACTGCCCGATTCACTGGGATCCGAAGGGCTGCTTCAACTGAAGCGTTGTACCTTAACAGTGACCTTGACAGATTTCCCTTCAAATAACCGAGATGTTAGATAGAGTCAGAGGGACATTAGTTATAGAATCAATAGCAAACTGTGATCACAATATGGTCATCTTTGAGGCATTCTTTCTAGAAACAAGGCCCAAGTCTAAAGCAATGGTCTACAATTTTATAAAAGCAAACCTTGAAGGTATGAGGCGACACTTGGAAGAGGTAGACTGGAGCACACTGGATCAGATTCAGTTGAAAATGGATGGGTATATTTAAGAATATACTACTTGAGGCTCAGGAGAAATTTATACCAAAACTTAGCAAATTGAGGACCAAAAAACATTGGCCAAAATGGTTTAATGGAAGTATGCAAAAAAATTTGAAGAGAGAGAAAATGTGGTATAGCGCATACAAAAGGGATAGAGACTAAACAAAATACAAAGAATATGGTGAACTGCAAATAGATCTTAAGAAAGGGATCAGGAAAGCAAAGAGGGAAATAGAAAGAAACATAGCTCTATAACGAATGCAAAGAGCTTTTTTCAATACTACAACAGCAAGAGGTCAATAAAGGATGAAGTGAAACAGATAGAGGGCAAAAATTGAAGTATTTTGGAAAATGAACAAGATATGGGGTGGGGGTGTGTGGGGTTTCGGCCCAGGGTTGTGTCCTTGAGGACCTTTGCGAAGATCCTCACACCCGTCTTGTTGAGGTGGACGTGGTCATACAGGTGATGTGGCTGGATGTCTCAGTGGTGTGCCAGGTGGACGTTGGGGAGGAGGGCACATCTTCGGGACACTTCTGCGTTGATGGCCTGGATGATGTGCAGGGGCACGTCTGTGCGGGGCAGCAGTGTGGAGATGGTGATTTTGGCAGTTGGGAATTCCTCTGTGGCTTTCGTTGCCACCTGTCTCAGGGCTGAGGCCACATCGCCCCTGCGGGCACTCAGGTTGTTAGTGCCGGTGTGGATGAGGATGTGTTTGACCTGGCACAGCCTCCTCTTGGAGAGCAGCTCCAGGGCTCTCTGTGCTGTCGGGCACCAAAGCTTTTTCACTTTTCACCCAGGGAAGAGGCGCCTCTCATCCAGGAACTTCCCATTGGAGTCGCTCAGAATGACCACCTCTGTGTTGACCTGCCACTCCGGGTTTGCGTCGGGAGTGGTGGGGTCAGCGGGTGTGTTTTGGGGGAGTGGCGTTTCAGGGGTTTGTGTATTAGTGGCAGGTCTGGTGATAGTGGGGGTGTCAGGAGTGGTGGGGAGTGTGGGTGGATCAGTGGGTGCATCAGTGTTGGAGGTGTCAGGGGTTGGAGGTGTTGTGGGGTCAGTGCAGTGCAGTCTCTGTGCTCCAGTGATGTGTAGCTCCTCTCTTAGCTCCTCCAGCTGGCTCTGCAGGCTCCTTAGCTGGCTGTGCTGGGGTGTCCTGGTCAGCTCCTCCCTCGCTCTGCGCAGCTCCGTCCTCAGGGTTTGGCTCTGCTCCTCCAGGTCTCTCACTGCTGCTCTCAGCTCATGGATCTCAGCCTTGTGCTGCATCTTTAGTCTGTGCATCTCATCCCGGAGCTGATCGCACAAGGAGGTCTGGGCCAGGGTGCTCAGGATCTGCTCCCTGAACTCCGCAAACTCCAGCTCCAGCACTGATAGGCATTCCTTTAGTGTTTTAATGTTGCTGGAGAGTTTGGGTAGACAGGGGGGCAGTCTGTGGGAGATGGGGCACTGTCTGGCTCCGTGTGGCTGGGGGCAGACTGCAGGGTGGCTGGCTCTGGCACGTTTCTCTACCTCAGTCTGCTGCTTTGAGGTGTGGAAGCCGAGAGATAATTGGTCCAGGCTACTCTCGCTGCCCTGCACCATGATGGTCCCGTTGTGGTATACATTAAAAGTGAGCATCACACTGTCTGTGTCTTTCTCTACCAGCACTGAGATCTGCCTGCCTCTGCTAATGCCCCTCTTGTTGTTATTGGGGTATGTCTGGCACAGGGTTTTGTGAAAGGCGCTGTAGAACAGTAGATTGTTCTTGACCCTGTTTTCTCCATTACCGGTGTAGTCAAGGATGAGGGTCTCATGAGATGCTCTCATCACAGCTTGTTTGTAGTCCTTCTTAGCCTGTGCAGAGCGAATGTCTTCAGGGTATCGGATTTCAAAAGGCAGCTCTGCAGTCAGACTGCTGTTCGATAGATTTGTATCAGTCTCAGTGGCAGTTGGGCTCTCTCCTACTGTCACTCTATTCAAATCGGAGCTCTGCATTTTCATTGGCTGAGTCAACTACTGAGAATGCTTATTTATTTTATTAATATATATTGTTTTGTTTAATAATTTGTCTCTATAGGTGAAAGGTCTTACCTCCAATTCTTGTCTTCAGCTTTTCTTTTCTCACTTTTCTTCCAGAACTGTCTCTCTGCTTTCTTCTTTTTGTGTTTTTCTTAAAATTATTATTTTTTGAATACTTTTTCTTCTGAATTTCTATTCCATGTCTTCTGTGTATGTTTATAGTGCTATATATTCATTTGTAAATGACAAATTAAATCTGCTTATGTATAAAAACAAATGTTTTTAGGAGCTCATATTCCTCTCTCTCTCTCTCTATTTCTCTCTCTCCCTCTCAATTCAATTCATTTGTATTGTCAAAGCAATTGGACATACATACATATACATATATATATATACACACACATACATACATATATACATATACACGGAAAATGAATAATAGAATTATGAATCATGTAATCAAGTACAGAAAAAGAAAATGTAATAAAATGTGATCTTTAATCTTTAATCTTTAATATCTTTAATACATACAAATAAAGAAAATAGGTTTACTATTTCCAGATTCCTTTTTTGAAATACAACGACATGCATTACAAACGAGTATTTACATTATATTTACAGCCGGTGCTCGTGTGTCACTGTGTCCCTCAGGCTGTGGTAGGCGCTGACATATTGGGCAGCCAGGGTGGCTGTGTGTCCCTCCCCCAGGAGGACTGAGTGTTTTTCTTTTTTCTCAGTTTTGTCACAGGTTGGGTGGGCATCCATTATGTTGTTACAGAATGTGTCCCTTATTTTGGGCTAAAGTTTTCCGTGGAGGGGAACGTGGATCAGTTTGTACCATTTTTGGGAGGATCTGCCTTGTTGGGGCGGAGCTGTGATCCAGGTGAACAGCAGATCGGGCATAGGTGGGCATGTGGGCAGAGGAGTAGGAAGGCCGGTCAAGCAAATAAGCTAGCTAAGGTACGCAGCAGCAGCAAGCAGCCCCCCCATCCAGACAGCCAGCCAGTCTGGCTGGGAGTGACTGAGTGGTTGACAGACGGCAAGCAACGGAATGTACGTGCTCTGTGATGTCATAGCAGTCAGCTGAGAGAGGCTCGTGATGTCATGGCTGAGCTGGCTGGCTGGCTGGCTCTGTGTGTGTGTGTGTTTGTGTGTGTGTCTGTTTGTCTGTCTGTCTCTCTCTCTCTCTCTCTCCCTCTCAATTCATTTGTATTGTCAAAGCAATTGGACATACATACATTCATACATATATATATATATATATATATATATATATACATACATACATACATGCTAGAAAGTCATTACTATGTTATCTTAAAGGCTAACTAAGCAGAACATATATCATTATAGAACAGAGTTCATAGGTCTACACATGGTATTAGGGAACAGGCACATAGGTCATTCTGTTTGACATTGTCCTGACCTTCTAGCTTGACCTTATCTTTCTTAAGTATACAAGAAAGAAAAACAGTTGTGAGAAAAGAATTTCTAACTTTCCTTCCACACATACATACATACATACATACATACATACAAACCAGAGGCATGCAAAAAAATATAAAGAGGAAGAAAATGTTGTATAGCACATACAAAAGGGATGGTGATGAAACAAAATACATAGAATATGTTGAGCTGCAAAGAGATCTTAAGAAAGGGATCAGGAAAGCAAAGAGGGAAATAGAAAGAAACATAGCTCTTGGAGCTACAACCAATGCAATGAGCTTTTTTCAAAATTACAACAGCAAGCGGTCAATTAAGGAGGAGGTGAAACAGATAAAGGGCAAAAATGGAGGTATCTTGGAAAACGAACAAGATGTGGCAAATATTCTAAATGAGTATTTCACAGAGGTTTTTACAAAAGAAAAAACAGATGACATGCCACAGGTTGACAATCAGTCCAGTCAAACCCTAAGAGAGATGAGGATAAATGAGGAGGAGGTACTAAAGGGACTAGCAGAATTAAAATCAAACAAATCACCTGGGCCAGATGGGATATTTCCAACAGTACTTAAAGAAATGAGGGAAATTATGTATAGGCCGCTAACTCGATTATTCCAAATGACACTTAGAACAGGGGATGTTCCCACTGACTGGAAGACAGCAAATTTCATACCAATCCACAAGAAAGTGGAGAAAATAGAGGAGCATTTCAATGAAAACCATATTCTTGGAGATAGTCAACATGGGTTTAGACGAGGCAGATCATGTCTTACTAACTTAATAAATTTTTTTGAACATGCAACTGCAGCTGTAGATCACGTGAAAGCATATGATATGATATACTTAGATTTCCAAAAAGCTTTTGATAAGGTTCCACACCAAAGACTGATCCTCAAATTGGAAGCTGTAGGCATTCAGGGTCATGTAAGTAGATGGATTATGAACTGGTTGATGTATAGGAAACAGATTAGAGGAGTCACTTCTAACTGGAGTGAGGTTGTTAGTGGAGTTCCACAGGGATCAGTACTAGGGCCTTTGCTTTTTCTAATCTATATTAATGATCTGGACTCTGGGATACTTAGCAACCTTGTCAAATTTGCAGATGATACTAAAATAGGTGGCTTAGCAGATACAATCTTGGCAGCACATGCTATTCAGAGGAACTTAGATAAATTCAGTTGTGGGCTGACACCTGGCAAATGAAATTCAATGTGGACAAGTGCAAGGTAATACATGCAGGACACAAAAATGTCCACTATAATTACACTATGGGAGGTACAGATCTAGATGAAGTAATGCATGAGAAAGACCTAGGAATCTATGTGGATTCACTTTCTCCATCCAAACAATGTGGGGAAGCAATACAAAAGGCATACAGAATGCTAGGGTATATCGTCAAAAGTGTAGAATTTAAAACAAGGGAAGTAATGTTAAGACTGTACAATGCGCTAGACCTCATCTGGAATACTGTGTACAGTTCTGGGCACCACACTTCAAGAAGGATATTGCTGCTTTAGAGGCAGTTCAGAGGAGAGCAACCAGACTTATTCCAGGTCTGAAGGGAAAGTCCTACTCGGAGAGACTGAGGGAACTGAACCTTTTCACCCTGGAACAGAGGAGATTACGTGGGGACTTGATCCAAGTCTTCAAAATCATGAAAGGTTCCTCAAACCAGAGGAGCTTTTCCAGATCAGCAGGGCCACACGAACCAGGGGACACAAATGGAAATTGGGCTTCAAGGCATTCAAGATGGAAAGTGGTAGAAGCTGAAAGTTTGGGAACATTTAAAAATAGACTGGATAGGATCCATGGATCACTTAGATATTAATGGACACCAAACGAGCATGATGGGTCGAATGGCCTCCTCTCGTTTGTAAACTTACTTATGTTCTTATGTTCTTATGTTCTTATGAATGTTCCCTAAGCATGTTTCAAATGTTCCCTAATTTATGTTACAAATGTGCCTTAGCACCTCTCTCTCTCTCTCTCTCTCTCTCTCTGTAGATGCATCATAGGGAACATATGTAACAATCTCTCTTTTTGTTTACCAAAAATGAGAGTGAACGTATTTCAAGTGGGTGTTGCCTTGGTTGGAAACGTTTTAAGATTATTTACGAAGTGTAAAGTGGATTTGTCTCAGTTCTCCGTAGTTTTCAATGTATGTGCCATTCAGTAGCGTTCATGTTACAGATGTGCCCTATGCAGTGGTAGGGTCAATAAAATGTCAGTAAAACTTTATTTTAGCAATTATGGAGGGGAAGAACTGCAAATAGAGGGTCCCCACTAATTATCTAACTTACCAACAACGTTTCAAATTAGGTCTTGCGAAGCTGCCAAATAATGCTGTATAATCGTATGTGTCTTCATACACCGGCTGCTATAGTCTGATAGCTTTGATTATATATATATATTTTCTCGTGAACCACAAATGCTATTTGCTTGATTTTTACAGAGTATGTTATAAATACCATTCTTATGAAGCCTGACAAATTGTATGATTATGAATATTTTCAAATCATGTGTTTGTTTTTCCTAACATGTTACAAATGTTCCCTATGTGAAAGATGCATTATATCTTAATAACGTCTAAACAATTAAAGATATACAGATTATTATTTTCGGTAAAGTTATAACACATTGCTATTAACTATGTGTGTCAGTAAAAGTTTAAAAAATCCTAACAATTTTTTATTGATCCTGCAAAATAAGTGTTTAGGGAACATTTGTAACATAGTTAGGGTTAGCCACTGGGTAAGGGTTACATCTTCAGCAGTAAGTTTATTCATGTTAATTATTCTCATCAATGTTAAAGAACAATAAGTTCTATCATGTGTGTCGATAAAATGCTGATATTCCATAACGTTTGCTTGTGTATTCTGCAAAACACATATTTAGGGAACATTTGTAACATTAGGGTTACGATTTGCCATAGACGCGGAATGAGTTTGATTGTGATGTTAAATGGGGTTTAAAGACGCAGTCGCCTCGGTGCTGATTACTATTGCTGTGTTTCTCCACTTCTACTCCATGCTTGGGAACGCCCACATCCAGTGACGTCAAAACCGGTGGAAAAGCGGGCCGGTTCAAAAAAGATCAGCTGGATCCCAGGCCGAGCAGCAGCTCCGGCTCCAGCACCGGCACCATGTCGCTGGAAAAGCGCTAAGTGAGCTCACAGTGAGCTCAGTGTAATGTCTGCTCTGGTGAGCTCACAGTGTGACCTAGTCGTGAGTTCACGTCTTCACTGGGTAGTCCTTGACAACTTAATTGACTCAATTCTTGGGCTTAATTGGTCAAAATGACCATTGCAAATCGATTCTGAAAAGCAGAAGTCAGGCCAGCAACACACAGACACAGCCCGGTAAGCTGTACAACCTTAATTAAACATACAGATGGGCTCCAAACAGCACAGAGGAATTTAACAAAGCAATCAGTTCTACAGAAATAACCAACATCATCAACTCTTTCCTCAGCTCACAGTATCAGCCTGACATCTCAGGACTAAATCTGGCCATAAATGATATCAATCAAATATTTCAAATTGCAGCCACAATGGCAAATCTTAAAAAGACAAAGAAAAAGATAAACCAGAATCACACACACACACAGACATGGTTTGATGATGAGTGTAAATCAATACGAACAAATTTAAGGCACCTATCCAATCAAAAACATCCAGTTCTGGGAAATGTGGAACAATTTAAATTCAACAAAACAACAAGAATTGGCAATACAAAATGGAACCATTTGGAAAAAATACTTTGAAAAGCTTTATAAAGATATCCAACAAAATGATCTGACACACAAACAAATTGAACCCAGGGAAAAACTGAAATTACTCGAACAATCAATTAAAAATAATCAAAACCCAACTGATGCTCCAATCACCCTACAGGAAATATCTAAAAAGCTCCAGGCACTTCCACCCAGAAAAGCCTGCATCCCGGACAGCATCAGCACTGAGATGCTCAAACACAGCAGCGCACAACTGCAGGAGGCTGAGCTTAAATTGTTCAACATGGTCCTCAGCACCCCTGACTTTAACCTGGCAGTGAAGGCACTCAAAGACAAAACAAGAAGAGCTTTCTACACAATCAGAAGAAGAACACACCAAACCACGCATGCAGGGCAGAATTAGGCCGCTACCCAACTCTCATTAATATAAAGAAAAGAGCACTGCAATTCTGGTGCACCTGAAGAAAAGTGAGTCAGACTCACTGCAGTACAAGGTCCTCCAAACCCAAGAGTTCAGCCCTGAAAAGAGTCCCCTGAGTCAGCTGGCCCTGAAGCTCACGGCACTGACCCCCGCTAATACTGCGAACAGAGACCAGCTTCAGGTCAGCACTGCTTACCTGCCCCCAATTAGAGTCAACCAAATCATAAAGATAATCAAAACCTCCTATCTGGAACATTGGAACAATGAAACCAAATTCCCAAAGTAAACTGGATTGCTATCGGGCCCTAAACAGAGAAAACACCCTGACAGAGTATCTCTTCACTGTCAGAGATACGAAGCAGAGACGCATCCTGACCAAGTACAGGCTCAGTGACCACAGCCTGGCCATAGAGACAGGCCGACACAGGCAGAGCTGGCTGCCCAGAGAGGAGCGGCGCTGTGGTCACTGCGAGACAGGAGAGGTCCAGACAGAGATGCACTTCCTCCTTCACTGCAATAAATATGCCAAAATAATGGACACATTCTTTAATAAATTCATAAATATTGTAAAATCATTTTCTGAATTGATACATGAAAAACAAATAGCTATCCTCCTGGGGGAGGGACACACTGCCCCCCTGGCCGCCCAATATGTAGCCGCCTGCCACAGCCTGAGGGGCTCACTGTGAAAACATACAGGAGCACCAGCTGTAAACTTGTTAAGTATAAATAAAGTAAATGTACATGTCTATTAAGATTTTATTTATACATTATTTTTCTTACCTTTTATTATTTTTCAATTTATGTATATAATATTAACTGCTTTGGCAACACTACGAAACTGTTTGTCATGCTAATAAAGCACCCTTGAATTGAATTGAATTGAATTGAGAGAGAGAGAGAGAGATTGTGTGAACAGAGCACTGCTGTAATACAGCATGAAAAGAGCCGGTGCAGTGAAGCGATGATTACAATAATGATTATTAAAAGAGTTATATATGATATTAATGATTTAATTGAGGTTATAATGGACAAGTCAAAAGGTTAAAATGTTTGGCTCTATGTAGGTTTCGAGCCGCGCTGTTTGGGGGCCCAGTGCTGCTCCGACGCCGCCGCTCTGATGCTCTGGGCGTTTAACCCGCAGCGCAACCGGAGCAGCACCGTAAAACAACTAGAAGACAGATCTTATAAAGTGTTATTTAGTTGTACATATACTGCACAGCACAAGAAACATTGGGAAAACAAGACAGCTATATGAGTGACATGTAATGTTATATGTACCTTGGATATTTTAGACGTTTTATTAAAGCACTGTCCTGTGCTACTGAAATATCATCAACTATTACAATTTGAAAGCTCCCCAAATCCTTTCAGATGCCTCTCCTAATGAAATGTGTGGAATTCAGATCGGGAATATTTGCCCGTTTGTGATCCATTCGCTTGTTCTACGTGCACATGCTATACAAATGAAAAGAATAGAAACCTATTGTGAATCCAAGGTTGTCTATTAGTGAGTAAGATGTTCATTAGATTCACATTTGAGTTGTATTTCATGTCAGGATGTGAGCGCAGTTGTGAAGGATTCAGAAATCAGTTCTTGGAATCGTATCCTAAACTGAGTGAGGGGCTGGATTTGAACTCATGAAGATTTCAGGATCTTGGATGTTATTCCTTGCCCTGATGAGGGGTACTCATGAAATATTGAAGGGACCCAGAAATCCACATTGGCTCTGCCATGATCTATGTAAGGCCACTACAAAGAGATCTTAATATGGATAAGGTACGAGCTTATTGTTTTTTGTTTTCATGTGTTTCCTAGTGCCAGTACATGATTATTCACCAGTCTTCTGTGCTGGGTTTTGAGGGTTTCACATGAAGCTGTATTGTAACATTTTTTTTGCTGTGAATCATGTGACTGCTGCAGTGCATGTTTTAGGTTCCTGTACTGTCCTTATCAACTGGGCCCCTGATGACGTGCCTCTTTTGTGACGGAGAGAGAATCACAGTGATGGCTGTAGCAGCGGGTATACAGTACTACATGATCTATTTTTAAAGTCTTACTTGTAGCAAAATGTATAAATGTGTTTAGTTGGTTACAGGAAATATGCATTCTAATTTAGTCTTACCAAAATAAATGTAATGCTCTCATTAAATGATTTCAAAATGAAGAAAAGCTGATTGGCTGCGATTTGATTTAATATCGTTTAAACTGTGATTATATGGTGTAGAACCGTGTGGGAAATAAGTGGAGAAATCATGGAGATAAAGCAAATAGAACTTTAATCGAGCCGCTCGGAAGCCCCACGTCAGGAATAATTCCTTCAGTGAGAACTTAATGTTTACCAACATGAGTGCAGCTTTATAGGAAAATGACGTAACATCTTATGGCCGTTCATCCAATCAGAAGATACAGGTCCGGGTCCGTTTTATGATCTGTCCTCCCGTGAAGAGGTGATGGATCCAAAGCAGATGTCCGTCTTTGATGTGCACTAGGAAGATGCGATCCCACGGTCGTCATTTACCTAGTGTCAATCGCTCGTTAACAGAAACAATTCCTGCCTATCTGGAGAAACGATTAAGTCATTTAAGTCATTAAGTCAAACGATTAAGGGGGGCTTGATTTATGACTGATGTCAATCCATGCCATCTTTTGGAAATGCCGGTTGGCACGGGTTCGTAGCTCTGTGTCGGGATTTCGGCTCTCGTCCATTTCAAAGAGTTTTTATTTCCTACAGGCCCCCTTCCCCAGACATCTCACAGCAGGGATTCCAAGCTATTTGGCCCATTCTCGGTGCCATCCTCCCAAGACTGTCACTTTGATGTAAACCAGTTCACATGCTGATGAGTTAAGGAAATCTGATAAATTTGGGGGGGAGAGGTCTTCTTTAGATCAGTGCTTCAGCTCAGAGCTAAAATGCTCTTATCAGAATACACCCAACATAACGCTACACTGGTTAATTCTGTTCTGGGAAAACCACAATCCTGCAGGTTTAATAAGTCTCTCTACACATCAGTCCCTGAGTACCTTCAACCAATGGTCATTTTGACCAATTAAGCCCAAGAATTGAGTCAATTAAGTTGTCAAGGACTACCCAGTGAAGACGTGAACTCACGACTAGGTCACACTGTGAGCTCACCAGAGCAGACATTACACTGAGCTCACTGTGAGCTCACTTAGCGCTTTTCCAGCGACATGGTGCCGGTGCTGGAGCCGGAGCTGCTGCTCGGCCTGGGATCCAGCTGATCTTTTTTGAACCGGCCCGCTTTTCCACCGGTTTTGACGTCACTGGATGTGGGCGTTCCCAAGCATGGAGTAGAAGTGGAGAAACACAGCAATAGTAATCAGCACCGAGGCGACTGCGTCTTTAAACCCCATTTGACATCACAATCAAACTCATTCCGCGTCTATGGCAAATCGTAACCCTAATGTTACAAATGTTCCCTAAATATGTGTTTTGCAGAATACACAAGCAAACGTTATGGAATATCAGCATTTTATCGACACACATAATAGAACTTATTGTTCTTTAACATTGATGAGAATAATTAACATGAATAAACTTACTGCTGAAGATGTAACCCTTACCCAGTGGCTAACCCTAACTATGTTACAAATGTTCCCTAAACACTTATTTTGCAGGATCAATAAAAAATTGTTAGGATTTTTTAAACTTTTACTGACACACATAGTTAATAGCAATGTGTTATAACTTTACCGAAAATAATAATCTGTATATCTTTAATTGTTTAGACGTTATTAAGATATAATGCATCTTTCACATAGGGAACATTTGTAACATGTTAGGAAAAACAAACAAATGATTTGAAAATATTCATAATTACAGCATACAATTTGTCAGGCTTCATAAGAATGGTATTTATAACATACTCTGTAAAAATCAAGCAAATAGCATTTGTGGTTCACGAGAAAATATATATATATAATCAAAGCTATCAGACTATAGCAGCCGGTGTATGAAGACACATACGATTATACAGCATTATTTGGCAGCTTCGCAAGACCTAATTTGAAACGTTGTTGGTAAGTTAGATAATTAGTGGGGACCCGCTATTTGCAGTTCTTCCCCTCCATAATTGCTAAAATAAAGTTTTACTGACATTTTATTGACCCTACCACTGCATAGGGCACATCTGTAACATGAACGCTACTGAATGGCACATACATTGAAAACTACGGAGAACTGAGACTAATCCACTTTACACTTCATAAATAATCTTAAAACGTTTCCAACCAAGGCAACACCCACTTGAAATACGTTCATTCTCATTTTTGGTAAACAAAAAGAGAGATTGTTACATATGTTCCCTATGATGCATCTACAGAGAGAGAGAGACAGACAGACACTAACTCTCTCTCTCTCTCTCTCTCTCTCTCTCTCTCTCTCTCTCTCTCTCTCTCTCTCTCTCAGCTGGGAGTGTGTGGGAGGGGTCTGCAGTGAGCGGGAGTGCTGCTGAGAGCTCTGTCCTTTGGCTGCGTTTTTTTGTTGCTTTACTTTTTTCAGTTTGTTTATTTTGTCTTCTGTTTTCAGTGCTTTTCTTATTGTGGGGGAACAGGGGAGGGGAGGGGGGAGTACCGGTAGTTCTTCCCGGGTCGGGGGGTCGGACCCCCTGAATGCGTCTTTTGAAAAACTGACCCGACGCCATGGAGTCAAGATCGCTCCGGTGCAGTTCTGCCCCCTAGAGCAGTGTGTGTTAGCGGTTGGGGAGGTAGCAGGGTGTGAAAATATCAAGTCTGCTGCCATTGTTATCTTCTTAAAAACCACTGATCTGCTCAATCAGCTAGTGGCTAATGGCACAGTGTTAGACGACACTTTCACCCCGGTGTTGCCGCTCGCTGCTCCTGCCCGGAAGGTAACGCTGTCTAACGTCCCTCCGTTCATCCGCACCGGCTCGGGCAGCTGATGTCCGGCATTAAGAGGGTCCCGCTGGGCTGCAAAGCCCCGCAACTGAAACACGTCGTGTCCTTCCGAAGGCAGCTGTATATGATCCTCAATAACATCAATGAGGATCTTAATGTCATTTTTAAATTTAAGATCGACAATACCGACTACGTCGTGTTCGCTACTTCGGAGTCCATGAAGTGTTTCAGGTGTGGGAGCGAGGGGCATGTCGTGAGGAACTGTCCCGAGCAGGACAGGGAGCGGGAGGAGGAGCGGGGCGACGCGGGGAGGAATAGAGACACCGGCCCGCAGCCACAGATGCAGCGGGCAGACAGAGATCGAGCCCCGGCGGAGGAGACAGTCGCCGGTCGGACCGATGGTACCACTGATGCCGTGACGGGGGAAGAGCTGCCCGGAGGCGATGACGCACAGCTGGGGGACGGGGTCGAGGCAGCGGGGGATAGTGACGACCGAGACGCCGGGGGGAGATGGTGTTGAGGCGGTGCACGGGGCGCTGGTTAGTGACGAGGAACAACCTCAGCAGCCAGCAGACGGGCGGACAGACACACAGGGTGTAGCCGAGGAGGAGGCAGGGCCAGGCTCGGCGGTACAAGCCGAGGCGCCGGGTGGAAAAAACGCACTAAGAAGGTGCTGGGAGGGAGCACGGACGGTGTTGGTAAATAGTGGCAGTAAAAGAAGTGGTGGCACAGTAGTGAAGCTGGGGTAGCGAGCGGCTTGGTGGGGAAAGGTCCGGCTACACGCTGGAGCATCGCGGCTCGGAGTGACAGTGAGGGCGGCTTCACGGATTCCTCTCTCGCCTCCTCGTCCTCGGTGAGTCAGAGCTGCAGTGAAGGATATCAGGAGGTTTTTAGAGAAAACGAAGGGAAAGAGGTCTGTTGTAGTGGAGCAGTTTTTCCCAGATCGTGCACGCCTGCTGGCCTCTATTAAGTTTTTACAGAAACCCTGACCTATCAATTTGTACAACACTCACTGAAAACCATGGTTGGGGTCAATTCCTGTTTTTCAATTCCAATTCCTCCTACAAATCAATTCAAAATTGCAATTACTTTTTGCATTCACAGAATATTCTTTATTGGAATTGAATTGAAAAGGGAATTAAAAATTGAATTGGAATTGACCCCAACCCTGTTGAAAACAAAACAAAAAATACAGATCTGGTTCTTCAAATCTTCACTCTGGTTTCATTCTGTGTCGTAGTTCATTTATCTTGCTGTTAATTGCACCACCAATTACACTCTTTGGGGTACTGGGCAATTTTTTCAAGGTAGCCCCTAAAAAACATGTATCACATAGATTTAATGACTTGCACATAGATATATAAAAATCTTTTAATAAACATACCACATATCTTTGAGAAGGGTTCATTAGTTACATATTGCCACAGTAAATCAACATTTTTGTGTGTGGGTGTATTTAAACGTTTTGGTGTATGCTCTTAAACTTGTCTTACACTAGTTCATAGTAAAATCTGTACTTGGCGAAGCAGCTATGCAAAGGCAGTCTTTTCTCCATTAATACCTTGCTTAAGCATTACATTGATGTGGCACAACTGGACTGAAATGTGAAGTATTTGCTCAAAAGTCAAATTTAAATGAGACTTGAAAGTTTATATTGTCAAGGATCCCATGGCACTATTCATTATTATTATGTATTAATATGTCTGAAGCATTAATCCAAGGTGATTTACAAGGTGTTGTTGAAAGAGTGACGTGGCTGAATTCTAAGTCAGGCTTCCCTCAATCAGGTCTAACAAATTTGTTATGACTCCACCTTTACTGCTGTGTAGTAATCTGCTGGTACAAAATGGCTGCACCCCAGAGGGTGGTGGGTGAAGTGAGTCTGTAGAGCACTTTGGGATCTTTCCAGCTGCTACATGTAAGGTATTATTATTTATTAATAAATTAACTCTAGTCTCTGAAACTAAAACAAAGGCCAAAGGAACATTTCAAATGCTAACCCTTTGTGTTCTATACAGTTAAAAAGGAGAGTTAGAAATTTTGTACAACAGCATTTACATACCATATATGGCTTCCACCTTTAAGCGATCCAGAGGTGTCTTTTTCTCCGAAGTTGGATCTCTCTTGCTGCCACCACCACGAAGATTGCTCTTTAATAATGTTGGAAAGTCAAAGACAGCAACCGTCAGGGTTCTTGCATATGACGTATTCATGCTCCACCTCTCTGCAAGGATCCAGGACAGTTTGTCAATGTAAACTCCAGTGCCTGGGAATATTTCCACCTAAAAGACAATGGTAAATAAAAAACAAGTTTATCCCCAAACTATTCTTATATTATGTTAAGTGGAATACATTATCAGTAAGGCTGTGATTTTGTTACAGAAATGTGTTATTAAAGACCACAGTATGTCTCAATTCTAAGTTTATTAATTTACAGACATAATAAAGTCAGTGAATCTGTGACACCCATAATTCAATTACATTCTTATTATCAACTATAACTATGAATATAACTGATAATGTAGCATCATTAGATTGTTTACAACCAATATTTGTTTTCAATATATATATTTTTACCTTGTCTTTGTAATATTGTAGACCAAGAGTGTTATACCTGTTTTGGTGATTCTTTGTCAGATTCAGAACAATTTGCTGTGGGGCTGTCAGAACCACTTGATGGTGACACACTTTTGTCTTCATTGCTGATAAATGTGGCTTTTGTTACAATTTTTTTCAGATTGTCCAAAAGGTCTGGAATCTCTGGAGAAAAAAAACCTTAGTATTAAATGATAATCATTTCTAGTAATATATTTAATGCAAAGTGAAAACAAAACCATCAATGCCTGCAATTATACTTGAGAGACTTGCTCTATGTTATTGGCAAACTGACCTTTTTGTGGGTCATTAACATTAGCTACGAAAAAAATAAAAAAGATAAAATACAAGAATTACCAGGTCTAATGTAATGCATATAGTCATTAATGTAGGATTATGAAGTTATGTTGAAAAACTTTATTTAATAATCAGTATTATTAAACTATTAGACAGTGCACATTAAGAGTCTGTATTGTGGTTCTAGATTACTTCAGTATGATCAACTATAATACATTACTCTGGAATCTAAATTACTGAAGAATAACATTTATCAAGGTAAGGAATTATTTGCTATAAATAAAAAAACTTACCATCAACCATACGGTTTCGAAGACATTGGTTTTCATTTTTAAGTCTTGTGTTTTCCTTTTCGAGCTGCTTAACTTTTTGCTGTAGCTCAACTTCACTGGACTCTTTAAATGTCTGTAGAATATGACGGGATCTAATTCTTGAAGCTCCATCGGTTTTCTTTCTTATTTTGTGCTGTATTCAGAGAGGAAAAGAGTTTAAAATGAAAATATATATATATATGAATATGATTAAAAAAAAAACAATCCTGCAATACATTTATTTAATATTTGCAGTAATTATCTCACCGGTAACTGTGGTTCATCAAGGTCACTATCATCTGAAATTTGAAGTTTTTTGTTTGGTTTAGGTACTCTCTTCATTTTAGGACAGGGCATTTTTGTTAGGTCATTAAGTTTTCTTCTTAGTTCGCCTTCTTTTCCTAAAATAAAAATAAAATAAATAAAACCCTGCATTATGTCCACAGATATTTGGGGATTATATTTATTTGTCATAAAAATACTGTGCTTTGACCATACAAATTAAGATGAACAGCCAACACTGAATCAAAACTGAAGTTAAATTATATCTGGTTTAATTTATTTTGTGATTTGGGGGATTTTATTGTAAAGCACAACACACAATAAATCGTTCTTACAAATGCCAGTCAAGTATGACGAGTTTTTAGCGCCCTCACCACCACCTACCATGTTATAAGAGTATGTTAGAAGTACAACACATTAATAACTTAAACATTCATTTCAAATATACTGTGATTGTATATATCAAATAGCATGTAAAGACTTTAATGTTTTTTTTTTAAATAAACATTGTTACCAGTCATAATGATCTGCGCTTCATGGACAGGCCATCCACCTTTTGGAGGTTTGTTCGTGTCTCTCCACTCTGCTCTGAAGTTTCGAGTCGTCTCTTCGTCATCATCAGCAATGCTGAATAAATCAAAATTGCGAAAGCAAGCAGTGGGAATCACGCTGTAAGAGTCTTTGTCGACCCCGCTTTCCCACTTCACCAACGCGTGCATCACCGCCATACTACCTTCACCTTCTCGTCCGTTTTTTCTGCGCCTTTTTCCCCCGACAAGTCACGGCACAAAAAACAGTCCCGCTCTGCATTCTGGTACTTGGCGTTCTTAATAACACCAACAGGGTGTAATCGCATAGACCACTCGAGTATAAAGTACTACATATCCCATCAGTTACAGTTTTTTTTCATCTTCTGAAACTGCAATTTAGCACTTTCAACTGTTTCTTAGTGATTCCTAGAATTACTAACCGGTATTGTAGTCAATGTGTTTATAACCTTTTTTGTTTAACGATTTGTGTGTTATCCTATGGGATCCCATGGTCTTTGATTTGGTCACGGAAGTGATTTGTCTTTGATTTGTTGATCTAGAGTTGAATTTTAATTAGTTTTTCCCTTTTGTATAATTAGTGTAGTGCTACATTTAGTCTTTGTTTTTAAATAAATTTGACAATTTATATCTTTGGAATTGGTGTCTGCGTCCAATTATTACAGAAATTGAGTTCTACAAGACTCCAGGATTCGTGATAAGGTGATACTATGAATTCACTTCTTTAATTGAAATCTATAAGTGTACCTTACGCTACATATATGTATGTATGTATGTATGTATGTCCAATTGCTTTGACAATACAAATGAATTGAATTGAGAGGGAGAGAGAGAGAGAGAGAGAGAGAGAGAGAGAGAGAGAGAGACAGACAGACAGACTGACAAACAGAAAAACAGACAGACACAGACACACACACACACAGAGCCAGCCAGCCAGCCAGCTCAGCGATGACATCACGAGCCTCTCTCAGCTGACTGCTATGACATCACAGAGCACGTACATTCCGTTGCTTGCCGTCTGTCAACCACTCAGTCACTGCCAGCCAGACTGGCTGGCTGGCTGGATGGGGGGGCTGCTTGCTGCTGCTGCGTACCTTAGCAAGCTTATTTGCTTGACCGGCCTTCCTACTCCTCTGCCCACATGCCCACCTATGCCCGATCTGCTGTTCACCTGGATCACAGCTCCGCCCCAACAAGGCAGAGCCCCCCAAGAATGGTACAAACTCACCCACGATCCCCTCCACGGAAAGCTTTAGCAAAAGGCAAAAGCGTTATACGTAATGAAGAGGAACCCGAGTCCAAGACGCATCCGACCAGCCATACATATTTGTGTGTATTAAAGATCACATTTTCTTACATTTAGTTTTTCTGTACTTTATTACATCTTATTGTGATTTATAAAAGTATTGTTTCTTTTCCATATGTATGTATGTATGTGTGTGTGTGTGTGTGTGTGTGTGTGCCTGTCTCTGTGTGAAAGTGTGTGTGTGTGTGTGTGTGTGTGTGTATATGTCTCTCTGTGAAAGTGTGTGTGTGGGTGTGACAGTGTGTGTGAGTGTCTGTCTGTCTGTCTGTCTGTCATGTAACTCGCACATCTGTGAGGGCACCATTTTTGCAGAAGAGATGTACACATTTTGGAGCAACATATGCTGCCATCCAGACATCATCTTTTCCAGTGACGTCCCTGCATTTTCAAACAGATCACATTTTATTACACTTTGTTTATCTGTACTTTATTACATCTTATTGTGATTTATACTTGTAATGTTTGTTTCTTTTCCATATATATGTATGTACAGTGGGGGAAAAAAGTAATTGATCCCCTGCTGATTTTGTACGTTTGCCCACTGACAAAGAAATGATCAGTCTATAATTTTAATGGTAGGTGTATTTTAGCAGTGAGAGACAGAATAACAACAAGAAAATCCAGAAAAATGCATTTCAAAAAAGTTATAAATTGATTTGCATGTTAATGAGGGAAATAAGTATTTGACCCATTTTCAATGCCCTGGCTTAGGGAAGGAGGTTCTCACCCATGATTTGACGGTACATGGCCCCGTCCATCGTCCCTTTGATGCGGTGCAGTTGTCCTGTCCCCTTAGCAGAAAAACAGCCCCAAAGCATAATGTTTCCACCTCCATGTTTGATGGTGGGAATGGTGTTCTTGGGGTCATTCCTCCTCCTCCAAACACGGCAAGTTGAGTTGATGGCAAAGAGCTTGATTTTGGTCTCATCTGAGACCACTTTCACCCAGTTCTCCTCTGAATCATTCAGATGTTCATTGGCAAACTTCAGACGGGTTTGTACATGTGCTTTCTTGAGCAGGGGGACCTTGCGGGCGCTGCAGGATTTCAGTCCTTCACGGCATAGTGTGTTACCAATTGTTTTCTTGGTGACTATGGTCCCAGCTACCTTGAGATCATTAACAAGATCCTCCCATGTAGTTCTGGGCTGATTCCTCACCGTTCTCATGATCATTGAAACTCCACGAGGTGAGATCTTGCATGGAGCCCCAGACTGAGGGAGACTGACAGTTATTTTGTGTTTCTTCCATTTGCGAATAATCGCACCAACTGTTGTCACCTTCTCACCAAGCTGCTTGGTGATGGTCTTGTAGCCCATTCCAGCCTTGTGTAGGTCTACAATCTTGTCCCTGACATCCTTGGACAGCTCTTTGGCCATGGTGGAGAGTTTGGAATCTGATTGATTGATTGCTTCTGTGGACAAGTGTCTTTTATACAGGTAACGAGCTGAGATTAGGAGCACTCCCTTTAAGAGAGTGCTCCTAATCTCAGCTCGTTACCTGTATGAAAGACACCTGGGAGCCAGAAATCTTGCTGATTGATAGGGGATCAAATACTTATTTCCCTCATTAACATGCAAATCAATTTATAACTTTTTTGAAATGCGTTTTTCTGGATTTTCTTGTTGTTATTCTGTCTCTCACTGCTAAAATACACCTACCATTAAAATTATAGACTGATCATTTCTTTGTCAGTGGGCAAACGTACAAAATCAGCAGGGGATCAAATACTTTTTTCCCTCACTGTATGTATGTATGTATGTATGTATGTATGTAAGTGTGTGTGTGTCTGTCTCTGTGTGAAAGTGTGTGTGTGTGTCTGTCTGTGAAAGTGATTGTGTGTGAAAGTGTGTGTGTCTGTCTGTCTGTCTGTGAAAGTGTGTGTGTGTGTGTGTGTGTGCGTGTGTCTGTCTGTGAAAGTGTGTGTTTGTGTGTGTATGGGTGTGACAGTGTGTATGAGTGTCTGTCATGTAACTCGCACATCTGTGAGGGCACCATTTTTGCAGAAAGAGATGTACACATTTTGGAGCAACATATGCTGCCATCCAGACATCGTCTTTTCCAGGGACGTACCTGCATTTTTCAGCAGGATAACGCCAAACCACATTCTGCCCAGATTTCAAGCGCATGGTTGCATAGGCAGAGAGTGCGGGTGCTAGCATGGCCTGCCTGCAGTCCTGACCTGTCTCCGAATTGAGAATGTGTGGCGCACTATGAACTGCAAATTAAGACAACGAAGGCCCTGTGCAGTTGCGCAGCTGAGGAAATGCATAATGGATGAATGGGGGAAAATCCCGCTTGCTAAACTTAACCAAGTGGTGTCTTCAGTGCCCAAGTGCTTAATAAGTGTTATTAAAAGAAAAGGTGATGTTACATAGTGGTAAACAGTCGACTGTCCCAACTTTCTTGGTTTCTTTTCACTGCTAATGAGATGCTGTAGAGTGAGTTAGTTATATTGCTTTCAGGAGCTCTAATCGTATTGATGAGTTCATGCAGCATTTGTAATTGAATTTCAAAAAGAAATCCTTGCTGTCTGGCCTGTGTGTATGAGATGTACTCTGTCAATCTTTGGCTAACAACTGAAACATTGGTAGAACAGAAATGGCAACATAAAAAAGAAAAGTACATTTTAAAAGAGCACATTAAATAGGATGAATATACAGTTTTTTACAATCACTTTGTCACTCATTTCAGAACCTTGATGTCATTTTTCAAAACTCTAGACACAAAACTCAAAACGGTCATCACTTGTAACACAGGCTGTCCAATGTTCAAAACATTGCATTGTGCATTCATATCTTTAAAGAAACCTAGCACTTGCAGACTTGTTGGTTCAAATAACTCATTTATCATGAAATACCATAGTAACATAGTAACACAGAAGATACCGATAGTTTCACTGTGTAGTTGTTCGTACAATCATTAAATATTGTAGTACAAAATATGTGATACATGTTTCATTATGGTACTACACATAAATACATCACTGTAAAAGGACTAGTAGAGAGAATACTACAGACACAGTGGAATCATTGAACAAAATCTGAAATGTATTGATGCAATACAATCAAATCACACCATAGGTTTCTTTGAATCCATGCAAAAATAATTAGCTACAAAAACGAACAAAACTACAGTAAAATGTCAACTGCAGTGTTCCTCACCTGGCTTAGTGTAAAAAGCAAAACAAAGGATTGATTACTGTACTTCTAAATTTCCATCAGCCCTGTGTTCAGGTTCAGGTTCTCACAACCATTTTTCACAAGAGGCATCTTGAAACTGAACATACCTGAACATACTCAGTCATCAGCTGCTTCACTCTGTCTGCATTTCTTTCAAAAGGCACACTATACTCTGTGCTACACATTGGTATGCAGTATACAGTCATTTGACAATTGAGAGTAGCCTAATGTTTAGTGCATGCTGAAGACTTGCCGCTTCTCAGTACGGAAATTTCTGATGATTGAGGCCACAGTTGATCCTGAGTTGATTCTGAGGTTTGATTGAATCATTGTAGCTGCCTCAGTCATGGTCATGCCATGATTTACAACATGTTCTACAACTATTTCTCGGATTTCACTGGACACTATTTGCTGTTGCTGCCGCTGTCTGGTCCGTTGCCTTGTCCTCTACCACGTTCCCCCAACACCTCTCAAATGAGGCCCATGGCTGCCTCTCTGGTGAGGCCTAAGCCCTCCTCTATGACGAGGCCCACGACCACCTCTCAGAAGGGGTGCATGTCCCCTTCCATTCCTTTGACCACCACGTCTTCCTCCTCCCACTGCTTGACCTCTATTGTGACCTGGATGACCTGCCGGCTCCATGTTATCACTGTGTTGCTCGGCTGGATAGCACTCATTTCACTCGATACTCGTACCACAATGTGAAATCAATCATCAATAACCAGTTGGCAGTATTGGAAAAGCAATTACAAGGGCCTGCATACATACAGTAATGTCAAATCTGATGTGGAAGAACAATCATCTTCAACCAGGTTGGAGCGTTAGTTGCAATGCCTTTAATACACGCAGCGTGGAGAGGAACAGTGACTCAAGAAGATCCCAAAGTCGCTCTGCCTTCATTTTAACAGTCAGAGCTTTTATACACAAAAATCAAAGAGCTGGTTATAATCAGAAAGTCATTACTATGTTATCTTAAAAGTTAGCTAAGCAGAATTTATATCATTATAGGACAGAGTTCATAGATCAACACATGGATTAGGGAGCAGGCACTTCAATCATACTGTTTGACATTGTCTCCAAGATTCTCATCGTAAATAACAAGCAGAAATCAAACTACCTTCTGGCCTGACCTTCTAGCTTGACCTTATCTTTCTTAAGTATACAAGAGAGAAAAACAGGTATTAGAGAAAGAATTTCTAACTTTCCTTCCACACTGAAAACATGGTGTGGAAAAGTGCTACATGATGATGAATGATGATGAAATATTACATCCATAGATAATGTAGTCCAACTGGTTCATGCTCCTCGGTTATTGGTGTCAATGGATCTCATTATCCTGAAACTTTCATGATCGAAACATGGAATACTGTTCGTCAGTTTCCATAAAACTATGAATTAAGAGTAATGCAACAGTCACTTATCATTTTGAGCAGCTGTATCAATTGATAGTTAGATCTTTGTAATGAAATGAATAGACAGTGATCTCAGATGTAATGTGTGAATTGCATTTTGAAATGGTAATACTTTGACGTTAAGTTGTATCATTTTAGTTCAATGAACAAATGATCTGAGGTTGATGTGTATTGTATCCAAGCAATTGAAAAATGTGCATTTTGATCATCGGGTGTGAGTTTTGTGTCTAGAGTTTTGAAAAATGACATCAAGGTTCTGAAATGAGTGCCAAAGTGATTGTAAAAAAGTGTAATATCAGGGGACAGTGGCTATTACTGATCTGGCCTTCCGTGGCCTCTGTATTAATGTAACAGGTCACATTGTATGTGTACACTGATACTTGATAGTATAATATAGTACAAGTAAAAAACATACATAGGTATCATAGAAGTATTTTGCAGAAATGATTATGGATACTTATCAAAATGGAGAGGAAATGCTAAATCCAGTCTCCCCAGGCTGAGCTTCTATTGCTACACCTGCTAAGTGGCTGCTGGCCCCACTATATGGATAGAGCCACACCAAGTACAAGAGTCTCCCCATTGCTATTTATATCTCCCTATCCAGTCTTCTATACGTGTCAGGTATACAAGTGTGTGTGTGTGTGTGTGTGTGTGTGTGTCTGTCTGTCTGTGAAAGTGTGTGTGTGTGTGTGTGTGTGAAAGTGTGTGTGAGTGTCTGTCTGTCTGTCTGTCATGTAACTTGCACATCTGTTAGGGCACCATTAATGCAGAGATGTACACATATTGTTTATTTTCCATATATATGTATGTATGTATGTATGCATGTCCAATTGCTTTGACAATACAAATGCACTGAATTGAGACAGAGAGAGAGAGAGAGAGAGAGAGAGAGAGAGAGGTGCTAAGGCACATTTGTAACATAAATTAGGGAACATTTGAAACATGCTTAGGGAACATTCATAAGAACATAAGAACATAAGAACATAAGAAAGTTTACAAACGAGAGGAGGCCATTCGACCCATCATGCTCGTTTGGTGTCCATTAATATCTAAGTGATCCATGGATCCTATCCAGTCTATTTTTAAATGTTCCCAAACTTTCAGCTTCTACCACTTTCCATCTTGAATGCCTTGAAGCCCAATTTCCATTTGTGTCCCCTGGTTTGTGTGTCCCTGCTGATCTGGAAAAGCTCCTCTGGTTTGAGGAACCTTTCATGATTTTGAAGACTTGGATCAAGTCCCCACGTAATCTCCTCTGTTCCAGGGTGAAAAGGTTCAGTTCCCTCAGTCTCTCCGAGTAGGACTTTCCCTTCAGACCTGGAATAAGTCTGGTTGCTCTCCTCTGAACTGCCTCTAAAGCAGCAATATCCTTCTTGAAGTGTGGTGCCCAGAACTGTACACAGTATTCCAGATGAGGTCTAGCGCATTGTACAGTCTTAACATTACTTCCCTTGTTTTAAATTCTACACTTTTGACGATATACCCTAGCATTCTGTATGCCTTTTGTATTGCTTCCCCACATTGTTTGGATGGAGAAAGTGAATCCACATAGATTCCTAGGTCTTTCTCATGCATTACTTCATCTAGATCTGTACCTCCCATAGTGTAATTATAGTGGACATTTTTGTTTTACTGCATGTATTACCTTGCACTTGTCCACATTGAATTTCATTTGCCAGGTGTCAGCCCACAACTGAATTTATCTAAGTTCCTCTGAATAGCATGTGCTGCCAAGATTGTATCTGCTAAGCCACCTATTTTAGTATCATCTGCAAATTTGACAAGGTTGCTAAGTATCCCAGAGTCCAGATCATTAATATAGATTAGAAAAAGCAAAGGCCCTAGTACTGATCCCTGTGGAACTCCACTAACAACCTCACTCCAGTTAGAAGTGACTCCTCTAATCTGTTTCCTATACATCAACCAGTTCATAATCCATCTACTTACATGACCCTGAATGCCTACAGCTTCCAATTTGAGGATCAGTCTTTGGTGTGGAACCTTATCAAAAGCTTTTTGGAAATCTAAGTATATCATATCATATGCTTTCACGTGATCTACAGCTGCAGTTCCATGTTCAAAAAAATGTATTAAGTTAGTAAGACATGATCTGCCTCGTCTAAACCCATGTTGACTATCTCCAAGAATATGGTTTTCATTGAGATGCTCCTCTATTTTCTGTCTAATCATTTTTTCCAACATTTTACTGGTGATGCAGGTGAGACTGATTGGTCTGTAATTTCCTGGCTCAGTTTTGTCCCCTTTCTTGTGGATTGGTATGAAATTTGCTGTCTTCCAGTCAGTGGGAACATCCCCTGTTCTAAGTGTCATTTGGAATAATCGAGTTAGCGGCCTATACATAATTTCCCTCATTTCTTTAAGAACTGTTGGAAATATCCCATCTGGCCCAGGTGATTTGTTTGATTTTAATTCTGCTAGTCCCTTTAGTACCTCCTCCTTATTTATCCTCATCTCTCTTAGGGTTTGACTGGATTGATTGTCAACCTGTGGCATGTCATCTGTTTTTTCTTTTGTAAAAACCTCTGTGAAATACTCATTTAGAATATTTGCCACATCTTGTTCGTTTTCCAAGATACCTCAATTTTTGCCCTTTATCTGTTTCACCTCCTCCTTAATTGACCGCTTGCTGTTGTAATTTTGAAAAAAGCTCATTGCATTGGTTGTAGCTCCAAGAGCTATGTTTCTTTCTATTTCCCTCTTTGCTTTCCTGATCCCTTTCTTAAGATCTCTTTGCAGCTCAACATATTCTATGTATTTTGTTTCATCACCATCCCTTTTGTATGTGCTATACAACATTTTCTTCCTCTTTATATTTTTTTGCATGCCTCTGGTTTGTATGTATGTATGTATGTATGTATGTATGTATGTGTGGAAGGAAAGTTAGAAATTCTTTTCTCACAACTGTTTTTCTCTCTTGTATACTTAAGAAAGATAAGGTCAAGCTAGAAGGTCAGGAGGCCATAAGGTAGTTTGATTTGTCTTTGTTATTTACAATGAGAACCTTGGAGACAATGTCAAACAGAATGACCTACGTGCCTGTTCCCTAATACCATGTATAGACCTATGAACTCTGTTCGATAATGATATATGTTCTGCTTAGTTAGCCTTTAAGATAACATAGTAATGACTTTCTAGCATGTATGTATGTATGTATATATATATATATATATATATATATATATATATGTATGAATGTATGTATGTCCAATTGCTTTTGACAATACAAATGAATTGAGAGGGAGAGAGAGAGAGAGAGAGACAGACAGACAGACTGACAAACAGAAAAACACACACACACAGAGCCAGCCAGCCCGCCAGCCAGCCAGCCAGCTCAGCGATGACATCACGAGCCTCTCTCAGCTGACTGCTATGACATCACAGAGCACGTACATTCCGTTGCTTGCCGTCTGTCAACCACTCAGTCACTGCCAGCCAGACTGGCTGGCTGGCTGGATGTGGGGGCTGCTTGCTGCTGCTGCGTACCTTAGCAAGCTTATTTGCTTGACCGGCCTTCCTACTCCTCTGCCCACATGCCCACCTATGCCTCTACTCCAAGATACTTATACAATAGAAAAACTATGGTAATAATAATATAGCCCAAGACAAAAAATATTAATCTTTCTAGACTGTATTAAAGTTCAGCACTTCGGAAAAATAGAATTATTTTGTATTTCAATAAAACACACACCCAACCAATGTAAATGTCACGGACGGTGTTAATTAGCTCCTTAATCACCATTACTTATTATATTTATATTTCACTTCACTTTATGCAATATGGCTTGTGTATTTTGTTTGGTTCTATATTGCCATTATTTTGTGTGTTGATTATCTTTCACTTTATTGTTTAATTTGTTATTCACTTAGTATTATTTTGATTGTTTGCACGCGTGCCTTATTATTTTTGTTTCTTCTTTCTTTCACAACTCACCTGGGTCCACCTGCACTCTTCACACGCATCCCCACTTAATCACCCTGCCCTGGGAGAGGAGAGGATTATCTGCTGTAGTCCACTTTCCAATGTGGGAGGTCTCTGCGGCTCATATCTCATTCAATTATTTATTCATTTATCCTACATCAAGTTTATTTATTTTCCCACGTTTCATTCAATCACCATCAGAAGCTCTCTGTGCTAAAAGTGGCAGCACATTTGTCTCACACACATCAAACTCACCTTTTCCTGCTTCCCAAGCCTTATCAACTTACTCAGACCCTCGTCAACTTACTCAAACCCTCTTCAACTTTGGTTAACATTGCTCTGCATTCTAACAGCTATTCTTTCTCCTATTCTTAATTTCTTACAAGAAATGTATTCAGGTTTTTTTATCAATATGTTTTATTTATATTTATACAGATGTCACTCCATTATTCGTTTATTGAAGTCATATATGTACCTAACAAAATATTAGCCAATAGGCCATTGATCTCAATAATGATTCCCATAATCCTAGGACACCTTCTCTTTTACTCTCCCTTTCCATTCTTACTTTTCTCCTGTAAAGCATTTTATATTACTTGAGCTTACTTATTCTATAGTTGTAATCTTATACTTCTGCGGTATCTTACCCTTTTCCTACATCACTCATCTTAAAACCATGGTCTACTTTGACTTTCATTTCAGGTATTATATGCTAGGCACCAATAACCAAACATTTTCTGAAAGACTGTAACATGTCACCAGACTGTTTACATTCTCCTGCTTTCACAGGCTGTCAGGGCTGCACCAGGCTCTCTTCTAGCCTTTCGTTTCCTTGAATTTGACTTTTGACAGAGCTTGTCCATAACATGATGTTTAACAAACAAATTCTGGTTCTTCTTGTGGAGACACCATGACTATTTATGTATTACTATTATTATCCATCTGTTTATTCAATGTATATTTTGGATTACTTTTCTTATAATAGTCTTTCTTTCTGATTTCTGATGCTTGAGGCACTCTGTATAGAGCCAAAGATCCTCATGAATATGATAAATCTGTTGTTACATTTTTAAATATAATTCTAAAATGATTGCCAAAACATAGACATTTACCTTATATCACCTTCAAACTATACATATACATAAACACACAAAGCACATACACATTGATATCTAAAGATAATTCAGATATCCGATCTGTGGCATGTTTTATTGACCCTGCAGTGTCTCAAACAGCCCTTATAACTTATTATTTAAGCTTATGATTATTTAGAATAAAATGTCAAATAATCCCACTCGATTATTTCATTATTTCACTATCTCAGTTTTCTTGATCCATTGTGAAAAAGTTCTGTTATTTCCTCCTCATCTGTAGAGGCTACATTAGCCCACTCCCCGGTCTGATATTCTCGTAGTAACTGTATCCAAATGTTGGGCGGACATTTAGCCTTCACGATGATGTGTACATCGTGCGGGTGAAGGAGGTGAATAACCATCTTTTCATCTAGAATATCCCAAAAAGTTGTGTTACCCTGGTTTGGTTTTAATTTTGGGAGGGACGCCCATATCATTTCTTTTTCTCCTGGGGAGAAGGGGACATGGGTTTTAGTCGTATAGACTATTGATTGACCTTCCTCTTTACTCTGTCTAGTTTTGACTTGCATGGGTGCAGCTGGGACCGTTTTCAGAGCGGTCATATCTGGATACAATGTATTATTATAACCAAAATCAGTGATTGATTTATATTCCGGATTATATGGGGGAGGAGCGCTAGCAAAACCTCCTTTTTCATATTCCCATGCTTTGCGATCTAAATCATCCCAATCGGGCCTGTCGTCCTCGGAGTGATCTGTGTCGCGACACGCTCCTAACACGGCAGCACATCGCGCACCTACACCTTCACCTTTTCTGACCACTTTTCTTGCCCTTCTAATTTGCCTTGTAGTTCTATTAATTCTATCGTATTTTTCACAACTTCTTCTCTCAATTCACATTACTGTTTATGATGATCTTCCATTTCTGTTATTTTCTTTTCTTGATTCTCACCAACCTGACACAATATCACAATTCCTTTCTCTGTCTTATCTGGTTGTTGTTGCTTCCACCAGTCCCGGTGCTCCTTCGGAGACCAGTCTTTCTCCCAACTTCCTTCCAACATTTTCTTCTCTACATTCTGTTTTTTTATTTCTCAAAAAAACAATAATGCTGGTGTCACTCACTGTGACGATTTATCTGAAATATTACATTATTATATATTATATTATGTATATATATTATAATAAAAACAAACACTCCAGTAAGGTACGGACACCCGTACATGACACTGGCTAAGGTAAGGGAACCCATAAACAACCATAAGCACCCCCGGACCTAGGACAGACTGTAACTTGCTAACTTGCTAACTGTTTTGTTTGCTTCACATCGTTTGCTGCTAGTTGCATGCCAAACGAGTTCGTTCTGTCCAAAATATAAGCTTTTTTCTTCTAATAAACTCAATAAAAATACAGTGCACTAGCAACTATTTCCTTTCAAAAGTTGTAGTCCCGTTTCAGTTAAAACAAAATGTGTTCTTCAAACAAAGAAAATACTTGTGTTTCTTTTCCCTCTTTACCTGCTCTTATCACAAAGCTTCTCAACACAATCTCAGGTGCAGGTGCACTCTGCGCTATCCTTTGCCCGAGCTTTGTCCAGGAAAACTCACTGTAGCCATCTTAGTTCAACACGGGCTCTCCTTACCTGCGAGTCACACAGGTCCAGTTCACTTTGCAAGTGAACAGTCTCTTCTCAGAAACAATAAGGAAACTTGGAAAGAAACACAATCCCAGGTCGGTGTTAAAAAAAAGTTCTTTGTTTTCATATTAAAAGAAAACATTTGTATTTTCTCTGCACACTTCACAGCTCCAATTAGCACACTCAACTAATCCCTGCCCCCCTCAGAACCGTCACTAAAGAAAGGTACTCACAGTCATTTTAAATATGACATCCTGTAGTGTTTGTTTTCAAAATATGATCTTATTATCACTTGAACCAAATAAATCCTTTGACCCACTAATACCAAATTACAGTTATGGGGGCCACAGATGTGATTTGAAAATACGATCTTCCATGTCTTTCTGTTGTGTTTTGACCTGGGGATCTGTAATTGTCCAAGTGGCTACTGCACATGTACTTATTTAATATTAAATGTGTTATTTAATTAGGCTTGGTTCTGGTGAGCATGTACAAGACGTCAGCTTTTTAAATAACTGTGTGTATTGGATCATACACATTTTAGAAATACTCTCTCAAACTTCCCGCATTGGTACCTCACCAGGGAGGTAGAAAACAGCAATAGCATTGAAAAAGTGTGATTGTAGTTCTGCTCTTCTGCAATATATTTCTACAATATCTTTAACATCTTCTTTAACATTGTTTTAAAGGCTGGGACCAATATGGTGGAATATCTCCAACACACGGACATTGAGAGACTCGACCCCTTTGTGCTGCTGCTCAGAGACCAACTCTCAGTTGTCTCTGAGTAGGCTATGGATCAACTTCCTTTCCTAATATGAAGGAGACAATGGATACAAAACCTATAGGCAACTATGAAAAACAGGCGATTATTGTTATTCTTCTCATTATAAACTACTTAATACATCTCTCCCATAAAGTACAACAGGATAGTGGTGACGTCATTCAGGATTGGATTGCCATTGGTCAAAAGCCCTCTGAGAGAAATTGTGTGGCGACACTCCACACTCTTAGAAGAAATTGTTCTGCACAGAACCATAAAGGGTTCCTCGAGTAATCGCTCTGGTGGATCCCTTTATGGTTCTATGTAGAACCCCTTCAAAGGGGTTACATGAAGAACCCCCAAACATAGCGTTCTACACAGAACCATTCGTTTTAAAATGTTATATATAGAACCCATTCAAAAGGGGGACACGTGCTATACCTGAATTTGTTTTCCAAATACAATCTTTAAAAAATGTATGAGTTCATATATACAAACACACATACACAACGAAAAAATCGCACTACTAGTGAAGTAACTTCATTTACATTATATGCCACAACTCCTCAATTTGGAAAGCAAAAACAAGACATCTGATGTAAAAGTGTAAACTAATTACGAACAGCACTTTTGATTTTTATCTTCAATTCAGGGGCTACTTATTCGAACAGTAAACTGTATTCTCTCTTCAGAGTGACTGGAATGTTTTTGCCTACATTCAACTTAAATATGAAAGTTTCCAAAAACGGCATAGTTTTCTTTAAGGCTATTCAATGCCAAACACAAAATTCTCTCTGCTTTCAGTGCTTGTCCTTCAGCACAATTACACAGGTTCATGATGTTCTCATTTCAATACATTGTTTTCTTATTTAAACTATTTGACTTTGAGCTTACATTGAGAATAAAATCACTTTTGCAAGTAAAACCTGGCCAAGAAAGGAAGCAGCACTACAATAAAACAATACACAGAATACAAAGCAGTTCCTTCAAAAGTGAAAGTGATAAAGAGTGATGTCTGTCAGTAAATTACGTTGAGATACATATTGGTTATTTTGAATTAGGAGTCCAACTTCAATAACTTCTATTAACAAGCCAAAATACAGATCAGAATTACGGGTAATTGAAAATAATATGTAGCGCCTAGGTAAGCTTGGATGTGTTCAGAGAAACACTAAAAACGGACCTTCCTCACACCCGTCTTGTTGAGGTGGACGTGGTCATACAGGTGATGTGGCTGGATGTCTCAGTGGTGTGCCAGGTGGACGTTGGGGAGGAGGGCACATCTTCGGGATACTTCTGCGTTGATGGCCTGGATGATGTGCAGGGGCACGTCTGTGCGGGGCAGCAGTGTGGAGATGGTGATTTTGGCAGTTTGGAATTCCTCTGTGGCTTTCTTTGCCACCTGTCTCAGGGCTGAGGCCACATCGCCCCTGCGGGCACTCAGGTCGTTAGTGCCGGTGTGGATGAGGATGTGTTTGACCTGGCACAGCCTCCTCTTGGAGAGCAGCTCCAGGGCTCTCTGTGCTGTCGGGCACCAAAGCTTTTTCACTTTTCGCCCAGGGAAGAGGCGCCTCTCATCCAGGAACTTCCCATTGGAGTCGCTCAGAATGACCACCTCTGTGTTGACCTGCCACTCCGGGTTTTGCGTCGGGAGTGGTGGGGGCAGCGGGTGTGTTTTAGGGGAGTGGCGTTTCAGGGGTTTGTGTATTAGTGGCAGGTCTGGTGATAGTGGGGGTGTCAGGAGTGGTGGGGAGTGTGGGTGGATCAGTGGGTGCGTCAGTGGGTGCGTCAGGGGTTGTAGGTGTTGTGGGGTCAGTGCAGTGCAGTCTCTGTGCTCCTCTCTTAGCTTCTCCAGCTGGCTCTGCAGGCTCCTCAGCTGGCTGTGCTGGGGTGTCCTGGTCAGCTCCTCCCTCGCTCTGTGCAGCTCCGTCCTCAGGGTTTGGCTCTGCTCCTCCTGGTCTCTCACTGCTGCTCTCAGCTTATGGATCTCAGCCTTGTGGTGCATCTTTAGTCCCTGAACTCCGCAAACTTCAGCTCCAGCACTGATAGGCATTCCTTTAGTGTTTTAATGTTGCTGGAGAGTTTTGGGGAGACAGGGGGGCAGTCTGTGGGAGATGGGGCACTGTCTGGCTCCGTGTGGCTGGGGGCAGACTGCAGGGTGGCCGGCTCTGGCTCGTGTTTCTCTACCTCAGTCTGCTGCTTTGAGGTGTGGAAGCCGAGAGATAATTGGTCCAGGCTGCTCTCGCTGTCCTGCACCATGATGGTCCCGTTGTGGTATACATTAAAAGTGAGCATCACACTGTCTGTGTCTTTCTCTACCAGCACTGAGATCTGCCTGCCTCTGCTAATGCCCCTCTTGTTGTTATTGGGGTATGTCTGGCACAGGGTTTTGTGAAAGGCGGTGGGGTACTGAGTGTAGAACAGTAGATTGTTCTTGACCCTGTTTTCTCCTTTACCGGTGTAGTCTAGGATGAGGGTCTCAGGAGATGCTCTCATCACAGCTTGTTTGTAGTCCTTATAGCCTGTGCAGAGCGAATGTCTTCAGGGTATCGGATTTCAAAAGGCAGCTCTGCAGTCAGACTGCTGTTCGATAGATTTGTATCAGTCTCAGTGGCAGTTGGGCTCTCTCCTACTGTCACTCTATTCAAATTGGAGCTCTGCATTTTCATTGGCTGAGTCAACTACTGAGAATGCTTATTTATTTTATTAATACATATTTTTTTGTTTAATTATTTGTCTCTATAGGTGAAAGGTCTTACCTCCAATTCTTGTCTTCAGCTTTTCTTTTCTGACTTTTCTTCCTGAACTGTCTCTCTGCTTTCTTCTTTTTGTGTTTCTCTTAAAATTATTATTTTTTGAATACTTTTTCTTCTGAATTTCTATTCCATGTCTTCTGTGTATGTTTATAGTGCTATATATTCATTTGTAAATGACAAATTAAATCCGCTTATGTATAAAAACAAATGTTTTTTAGGAGCTCATATTCCTCTCTCTCTCTCTCTCTCTCTCTCTCTCTCTCTTTCTCTCTCTCCCTCTCAATTCAATTCATTTGTATTGTCAAAGCAATTGGACATACATACATATACATACATACATACATACATACATACATACATCTACACGGAAAATAAATAATAGAATTATGAATCACAATAAGATGTAATGAAGTACAGAAAATGAAAATGTAAAAAAATGTGATCTTTAATACATACAAATAAAGAAAATAGGTTTACTATTTCCAGATTCCTTTTTTGAAATACAATGACATGCATAACAAACAAGTATTTACATTATATTTACAGCCGGTGCTCGTGTGTCACTGTGTCCCTCAGGCTGTGGTAGGCGCTGACATATTGGGCAGCCAGGGTGGCTGTGTGTCCCTCCCCCAGGAGGACTGGCGTTTTTCTTTTTTCTCAGTTTTGTCACAGGTTGGGTGGGCATCCATTATGTTGTTACAGAATTTGTCCCTTATTTTGGGCTAAAGCTTTCCGTGGAGGGGAACGTGGATCAGTTTGTACCATTTTTGGGAGAATCTGCCTTGTTGGGGCGGAGCTGTGACCAGGTGAACAGCAGATCGGGCATAGGTGGGCATGTGGGCAGAGGAGTTGGAAGGCCGGTCAAGCAAATAAGCTTGCTAAGGTACGCAGCAGCAGCAAGCATCCCCCACATCCAGCCAGCCAGCCAGTCTGGCTAGCAGTGACTGAGTGGTTGTCAGACGGCAAGCAACGGAATGTACGTGCTCTGTGATGTCATAGCAGTCAGCTGAGAGAGGCTCGTGATGTCATCGCTGAGCTGGCTGGCTGGCTGGCTCTGTGTGTGTGTGTGTATGTCTGTGTGTGTGTGTGTGTGTCTGTTTGTCTGTTTTTCAGTCTGTCTGTCTCTCTCTCTCTCTCTCTCTCTCTCTCTCTCTCTCTCCCTCTCAATTCAATTCATTTGTATTGTCAAAGCAATTGGACATACATACATGCATACATGCTAGAAAGTCATTACTATGTTATCTTAAAGGCTAACTAAGCAGAACATATATCATTATAGAACAGAGTCCATAGGTCTACACATGGTTTTAGGGAACAGGCACGTAGGTCATACCGTTTGACATTGTTTCCAAGGTTCTCATCGTAAATAACAAACAGAAATCAAACTAGCTTCTGGCCTGACCTTCTAGCTTGACTCTATCTTTCCGCCTTATATACTTGGTGAATAATTGAGGAAGTAGCACCAAGTGACCACATTAGGCTGCCTGAGGGTTTCTGGGGAGTGTAGTTGTCTAGGGTCGGTTTTCTTCCCTAGAGTGCAGACCTTGCAGCAGACCTGGCCTGACATGTCTGCCATGTATGACCCTGCCCCTTGGTTTGTCCCACATCCTCCCCCCCAGCTGCGACCCCATAGGTCGAGCGACAGCCGCAAAAAAGCATGCACCCGGGACAGCCCATCAACATTCCCCATGGCCTTCCCTGGCCTGTGCTGCAGGGTGAAATGAAAATGTTGGAGACTCAAAAACCACCTCATCACACGGGCATTCCTGTCTTTCGAACGATGCATCCAAGTGAGGGGGGCATGGTCAGTGATCAGGGTGAAGTGCCTGCCCAACAAATAGTATCGAAGACTGTCCAAAGCCCACTTCACTGCCAAACATTCTTCTTCAACTACCAAATAATTTATTTCATTGGATTCCAACTTTCTGCTAAGGAACAACACCGGGTGTTCGTGATCACCCATTCTTTGGGACAAAACCACTCCGATCCCCACCTCAGAGGCGTCCGTCCGGACTATAAATTCTTTCTGAAAGTCAGGTACCATTAAAACGGGGTTGCGGCAGAGCGCCTCCTGTAGGCTCCGGAAAGCCCGGTTTGCTGTATCACCCCATCTAACCATATTGGGTTCTGTAGCCTTAGTCATATCAGTCAGAGGGGCCGCTAAGGTAGCATAGTTGGGAATAAACCTCCGGTAATACCCAGTTAACCCTAAAAATGCCCTAACCTGCTTTTTATTGACAGGCCTAGGCCAAGAGTTTATGGCTTCAACCTTGGATATTTGGGGTTTCACCATACCCCTCCCTACTGTATAGCCCAAGTATTTGGCCTCTTCCAACCCCAAATTGCATTTGGTTGGATTAGCCATCAGGCCTGCTGCATGTATTGAATCCAATACCGCTTGGAGCTGAGACAAATGTGATTCCCAATCTGGACTGTGAATGACCACATCATCTAAATATGCTGCCGCATACGTCCTGTGTGGTCTAAGTATGTGGTCCATCAACCTTTGAAAGGTGGCAGGAGCACCATGCAGGCCAAAGGGCATCACTGTGTAGTGAAACAGACCATCTGGGGTTGCAAAGGCTGTTTTTTCTTTGGCACCCGGGGTCAAGGGAATCTGCCAGTAGCCCTTGGCTAAGTCAATAGTTGAAATATAGCGAGCATTCCCAATATTCTCTAACAATTCATCTACTCGGGGCATTGGGTATGCATCAAACTTTGAAATTTCATTAACCTTTCTAAAATCATTACAGAATCTCCAGGAGCCATCAGGTTTGGAAACCATGACTATAGGGCTGGACCACTCACTGTGGGATTCTTCAATAACCCCTGCCTCCAGCATTTCCTTAACCTCATTTCTAATAGTGTTCCTGCGAGCTTCTGGTACCCTGTAAGGCCTCATATTTACCTTCTTTCCTGGGAGAGACACAATGTTGTGAGAGACTAAATGGGTACGCCCCGGTATGCCTGAGAAAACTTCCCTATTATGTATTATCAAGTCGTTCACCTCCTTCAACTGGTCAGGTGACAAGGCAGCTGCAATATTCACCTTCGGTGTCCCTAGTGGCTGAGGGGGGTAAGTCAACATCAACACTTCCCTGTCCTTCCAGGCTTTTATTAAGTTGACATGATATATTTGTTCTGGGGGTCGGCGGCCGGGTTGCTGAACCTTATAGTTCACTTCCCGTATTCGCTCTATAATCTCATAAGGTCCAATCCACGTAGCCAGAAATTTACATTCTACAGTGGGAACCAACACCAACACCCTATCACCAGGCTGGAACACCCTCAGTGTAGCCTGACGATTATAGGCGAATTGTTGGTGTTCCTGTGCCTGCCTTAGGTGCTCTCTCACAATGGGAGTGACTGTGGCTATTCTCTCTTGCATAGCATTGATGTGCTCGACTACACTCCGGAAAGGAGTGGACTCGTGTTCCCACGTTTCACGGGCTATGTCTAATATCCCCCTGGGGTGCCTCCCATATAACAGTTCAAAAGGCGAAAAGCCCAGGGAAGCCTGTGGGACTTCCCTAATGGCAGACATCAAGTAGGGCAGCATGAATTCCCAATTTTTCCCATCCTTATCGATTACCTTTCTTAGCATGGACTTCAGGGTCCTATTAAATCTCTCAACCAACCCATCTGTTTGTGGGTGGTAGACTGATGTTCTCAACTGCTTAACCTGCAACAATTTACACAGATCGGTCATAACCTTAGACATAAAGGGTGTGCCCTGATCTGTTAATATCTCCCTCGGTATCCCCACCCTACTACACATCAACATTAGCTCTTTTGCAATACCTTTTGAAGCCATGGTCCGCAGTGGAATGGCTTCTGGGTACCTGGTGGCATAATCCAAAATAACCAGTATATACTGATGCCCTCTGGCTGATTTCGGGAGAGGTCCCACCACATCCATAGCTATCCTAGCAAAGGGGGTCTCTATGATGGGCAAAGGGACCAGTGGGCTTCTGAAGGCTGGTTTAGGAGCATGTAGTTGACATTCAGGACATGAGCTACAATGTTCTGTCACGTCTGCATGTACGCCTGGCCAGTAAAACCTCCTCAGGAGTCTATCCTTGGTTTTGTCCATCCCCAGATGTCCCCCCAGGATATGCCCATGTGCCAGATTGAGAACTGTTCGTCTGAATGGGGTGGGAACTAGCAATTGCTCCACAATGTCCACCCCTATCTTATTTACACGGTACAATAGGTCATTTTTTACCATAAAATAAGGATAAGCTGTTGGCGGGTCTGCAGTAGTCATAGGGGTCCCATTTACTACCTTCACATTTTCTTTAGCATAGTGTAGAGTGAGATCTCGCACCTGTGCGCTGCCAAAATCAGTGGGGAGTCCCTCTAACACTGACACTTCTACATTGTCAGCTTCAGGGGTCTCTATGAATGGATTCTCACCCACCCTGCTAGTGCTGGGTTCCTCACCCTCCATAGGGTCATCTACGTCACTACATTCCACCCCTATGTTTTCAGTTTAATTTTCCCCAACCAAAACCTTCACTGTCGACTCAACTGGAACCAGGTCTACTTTTAGCTCTAGTTGTGGGATCAAGGCAACTTCTGGCTTACAGTTTTCAGTGTGCATTTCCAATTTACTATGTTTTCTATCTAGTTTTCCAAAATTAGGAAAATATCGTCCCAGTATCACATCATATGGCATGTTGGGTACCACACCGACTTCGTAATCTAGTTTCCCGGCCTCTGTCTGTATGTTTACAAGGGCTGTGGGATAGGGGCGTGTGTCACCATGTGTGCATGTGATACTGAGCTCCTGATGTCTATCCAGCTTGTTGGTCGCTACTAATTTTTCTGTGACCAGTGTAACCATACTGCCAGAGTCGAGTAGAGCAGCCACTTCTTTCTCATCGACTATCACTGTACACATGTGTTTTGGATTAGGTACTCCGCCTATGAAAACATCCGTCCCAACAGGGCAGGCATAAAATACCGGTTTCTCTTTCCCCATATCACACACATTACATTGCATTGGTTCCTCTCTACCTGGGCAGTGGGCCGCAATATGTCCTACTTTGTCACAATTGTAGCAGACAATTGGTTGTGATGGTGACCCCCTATAACCCTTAGTCTCGGCTTTAGGCCCCACCTTTGCCCCCCCCAGTCTTGCTCTTTTCTTCCAACCCAGCGCGTCATGTTTCCCAGAGTACTTTGGAACCATCTTACCCGGTCCGCTGGTTCGTCATGGCCTGGGGAACGAGTTTTTAACCTCCGGTACATGCTCTGCTGCTCCGGCTGTATAGAACCGCTCTACAATGGCCACCAAGGTGTCAGCGGACAGCACCTCATTCTGGCCAACCCAGCGTCGAACGTCCTTGGGCAAACAGCGTTGGTAGTTGTCAAGGACTATGGCCTCCACCACCTCGGCTGATGAATGGACCTCTGGCTGTAGCCATTTCCTGGCCAGATGGATCAGATCAAACATCTGCGTTCGGATTGGTTGTCCTGGTTGGTAGGCCCACTGCTGAAACCGATGTGCCCTCACTGCGGTGGTCACGCCCAATCGGGTCATTATCTCCGCTTTCAATTTATCATAGTCCTGGGCGTCCTTCAGCTCCAGATCAAAGTACGCTTTCTGTGCATCCCCTGCCAGATAAGGTGCCACAAGCCCTGCCCAGGAATCTTTTGGCCATCCCTCTCTCTGCTGTCCTCTCAAAGGTCATAAGGAAGGCCTCAACATCGTCCTGTTTTGTCATTTTCTGCAGAAAGTGATTGGTGCGGGGAGTGGAATGGGTTGCAGCCCCCTGTGGCCCAATCCTGGTTGCAAGTGCTTCAACACTCTCTTTCAGCTCTTTAGTCACCTTTTCCTGCTCTTCTCTAAACATTTTATTTGTATCATGCTGGACCTGCTGTGCTTCCTGATGCATCCGCATAGCATCCTGGTGAGCCACCTGCTGCACCCTGGTCGCTTCCTGTTGGGCTATTACAGCCTGTAGTTTTTTTTTTTTGGATAAAAAAATTCACTCAGCCAGTCTGGGTTTCATGAGGTGCTGCCCGCATTCTACACCAAATGTGACAAAACGCCTTGGCTGTACACATGTGCGGGTCTTCTCTGTGATCTTCTTAGGAGTAAAAACCAGTCATGACCCAGGGAGGAGGTTGCAAATACAGGGCTGTGCCTGTATGTTTACTTCAAACAAAACAAATCTGAAAACAAAACCTAACTCACACTGGAGTTGTAACTAATCTTACATAATCATTCTATTTTAAACAAAGTCTGGAATAAATAAGTCTTGGCTTTCTCCTTATGAGCTACCTCTGTTTTCCAGATAACTCACCCTATTGTCTCTCACTTCTCTCTCTCTCAGGCCCGCCTTATATACCTGGTGAATAATTGAGGAAGTAACACCAAGTGACCACATTAGGTGCTAGAATGGCTGCCTGAGGGTTTCTGGGGAGTGTAGTTGCCTAGGGTCGGTATTCTACCCTAGAGTACACACCTTGCAGCAGACCTGGCCTGACATATCTGCCATGTATGACCCTGCCCCTTGGTTTGTCACAATACATACATACATACATATACACGGAAAATAAATAATAGAATTATGAATCACAATAAGATGTAATGAAGTACAGAAAAAGAAAATGTAATAAAATGTGATCTTTAATACATACAAATAAAGAAAATAGGTATACCATTTCCAGATTCCTTTTTTGAAATACAATGACATGCATTACAAACGAGTATTTACATTATATTTACAGCCGGTGCTCGTGTGTCACTGTGTCCCTCAGGCTGTGGTTGGCGCTGACATATTGGGCAGAATGTGTCCCTTATTTTGGGCTAAAGCTTTCTGTGGAGGGGAACGTGGGTGAGTTTGTACCATTCTTGGGGGGCTCTGCCTTGTTGGGGCGGAGCTGTGATCCAGGTGAACAGCAGATCGGGCATAGGTGGGCATGTGGGCAGAGGAGTAGGAAGGCCGGTCAAGCAAATAAGCTTGCTAAGGTACGCAGCAGCAGCAAGCAGCCCCCCCATCCAGCCAGCCAGCCAGTCTGGCTGGCAGTGACTGAGTGGTTGACAGACGGCAAGCAACGGAATGTACGTGCTCTGTGATGTCATAGCAGTCAGCTGAGAGAGGCTCGTGATGTCATGGCTGAGCTGGCTGGCTGTCTGGCTGGCTGGCTCTGTGTGTGTGTGTGTGTGTGTGTGTGTGTGTGTGTGTGCGTGTGTCTGTCTGTCTGTCAATTCATTTCAATTCAATTCAAAGGTGCTTTATTGGCATGATCTATCACAATATTGCCAAAGCAGATACAAATGTTCTATCAATCAAGACAAAACATTGCAATACAAGATTCAGTGGAACAAATATAGTACACATTGAAATAAAATTAAGTAGGATATAAACCATATTTGTTGTTTGTATCAAAATTTGTGTCATGACATCAGAAAAATCACTGTTTTTATTTTGTTTTGCAAATGGAGTGCCACAGGCTGGTGTCTACACACTGTCTCGCAGGCTGTGGCAGGTGGATACATATTGCGCTGCTAAGAAGGCAGTGCGCTCCTCCTCTCCCAGCAGGACGGGGAGTTTGCAGCAATCGGGGATCATGCTGAACTCAGGGATATGCATTTTTAATATTTTAAAGTATGTCTCCCTGATTTTTGTGTATTTAGGGCAGGACAGCAGGAAATGCGCCTGTGTTTCGACCTCCCCTAGGTCACACTGGCTGCACAGCCGCTCTTCTCTGGCAACCCAGAATTTTCTGTAGCGGCCTTTTTCAATGGCGAGGCTGTGGTCACTGAGCCTGTATTTAGTTAGATTTTGTCTCTCTTTTATATTTTGGATTTTTAAGTATTCAGCCAATGTAATGTTTCTATTCAGGGCCTGGTAGCATTCCAATTTGTTTTGTAATTCTAATTCGTGTCTCTAATCTTTTGTGTATTTGCTTTTCAGGTACATGTCAATTTTCCCAATTGTTGTTGTTTTGGTCATTGTGTGTTCGGGCTCTGTGAGCCTCAGAGCCGTGGGGGCGTTTCTGTGTACGTGTAAGATGTTTTTATTAAATTCTAGGTGGAATATTTCCATGGGGCTTTTGTCCCAATTGTTGTTATTGAGGTTCATGAGGGGACCCCACACTTCGCTCCCATATAGCAGGATTGGTTGGATGATGGAGTTTAATATTTTAATCCAAATACTTATTGGTATTGTTGTTTTCCCAAATTGTGTCTTTATGGCATAAAATGCCCGGCGTGCCTTGTCTTTTAATGCGTTTATAGCCAGGCTGAAGCTCCCTGACGCACTGATGGTCAGGCCAAGGTAGTTGTATCTGGTGCAGTGCTCTAATCCAGTGCTGCCCAGAGTGAAGCGGTACCTGTTTCCCTGAGATGGGGCTTTTTTCTGGAAAACCATAACTCTGGTCTTGTCCAGATTGACTGCCAGGGCCCATTTCTGACAGTACTGCTCTAGCAGCGCCAGGTTCTGCTGAAGCCCCTGCTCTGTGGGCGACAGCAGCACCAGGTCGTCTGCATAGAGCAGGAACTTGATCTCTGTGTCATGGAGAGTTAGGCTGCGGGCGTCAGACTGCTCCAACACTGTGGCCAACTCGATGATGTAGATGTTGAACAGTGTTGGACTCAGACTGCAGCCCTGTCTCACTCCCCGCCCCTGAGTGAAGAACTCTGTTCTTGAGTTGCCAATTTGAACTCCGCATTTGTTTTCAGAATACATTGATTTAATGATGTCATAAACTTTACCCCCTACACCACTCTGTAGAAGTTTATAAAATAATCCCTTGTGCCAGATTGAGTCAAATGCCTTTCTAAAGTCTACAAAACAGGCAAATATTTTTCCTTTATTGTTTTGGGTATATTTATTTATGAGGGTGTGTAGAGTGTAAATATGATCGGTTGTGCGGTGTTTTGGTAGGAAGCCAATCTGACTCTTATTCAGGACACTGTGCTTGGTAAGGAAGGCCAGTATCTGGGCGTTGATGATACTGCAGAACACCTTCCCCAGGTTACTGCTCACACAGCTGCCCCAGTAGTTATTGGGGTCTAATTTGTCTCCACTTTTAAAAATCGGGGTGATCAATCCTTGATTCCCGACCTCAGGGAAACACCCGGCTCTCAGCACCAGGTTAAAGAGTTTGAGCAGAGCCTCCTGCAGCTGCGGGCTGCTGTGCTTCAGCATCTCAGGGCTGATGCTGTCGGGGCCGCTGGCTTTCCTGGGTTTGAGGATTTTGAGTTGATGTTTTAGTTCCTGTATTGTAAATGGGTTATCTAAGGGATTTTGGTTATTCTTAATGATTTCTTCCAATTTATTTAGGTTTTTTAATATTTTAACCTGTTCTGGCTTTGGATTGTTTTCAACATTTTGGTAAAATTTTTCAAAGTGTGTTTTCCAGATTTCTCCATTTTGAATTGGTATTTCATTTTTTGTTTTTGGGGTATTTATTCTGCCCATATAGTGGTCTTTTTTCTTACTGAGGAGTTGCTTGTAGTGCCGCAGGGCCTGGCAGTAGCTGAGGCGAGCCTCCTGGTTGTCGGGCTCTCTGTGTTTAGTGTTGGAGAGATGTCTCAGGTGTTTCCTAGAAGTTTCACACTCCTGGTCACACCACTGTTCTTTTTTTCTTTTAGACGATTTCATATTTTGGTTTTTAATTGTTTTAATGTTTGATTTTAAAGCCAGTCTCTCAAATATTTCATTCAGTGTTTTGGTGGCTGAGTTTATTCCGTTTTGGTTTATTTGATAGTGTGAGGATTGATATCTGTCTAACATGTTTTCAATCTCATCACTATTCAGGGCTCTTGTGTAGTTCTCTGTGCTGGGCTCTGACCATCTCTAACTGGGTGGCAGGGAGACCAGTTTTGTGGGAAGTTTGGCTCTGACTTGTGGCTGCGCTGATCTTTTTAGGTAAAGTGCTATTTGGCTGTGGTCTGATAGTGGAGATTGTTGTCTGACTATAAACGCATTGTTGGCTTGTGGGTCCAGGTCAGTTATGGCGTAGTCCACCACACTGCTGCCCAGAGCCGAGCAGTATGTGAATCTCCCCAGAGAGTACCCCCTGGTCCTGCCATTGATGATATGTAGACCCAGGCTTTTACATAGGCGCACTACCTGCTTCCTGCTCTTGTTTACCACGCTGTCGTGGCTGTGTCAGTGTCTCCGAACAGGTGTGTGTTCCCCTCTGTATTGATGTAGTCCATCTCTCTGCCAGTCCTGGCATTGAGATCGCCACACAGCAGTACAGAGCCCAGGGTCTGGAAGTGGCAGATTTCGTTTTGAAGCTCATGAAAGCCTTCCTCATTATAGTAGGGGGAGTCTGCGGGTGGCATATAAATTGCACATAGGTATATATCTGTGTTATTTTGTAGGGTGTCTTTTCTGATTTTCATCCACAGGTGTGTGTCTCCTCTCTGTACTGGGCATAGGGCTGCTCGGAGCTCCTCCCTGTACCACACGATAATCCCCCACGAGGCCCTGCCACACCTGACTTTGGGTTTTTTATAGGAGGGCACAATCAGCTCCCTGTATCCATTGTATCCATCCAGTGTATAGACATATCTGCACAGCACCAAGTCTCTACAAGAATGAAAACATCTGAACTATTTACAGTGTTGATCAGTTCAGGGCCTGTGCTCTTCATTCCAAAAGTTGAGGAGTGTAAACCCTGCATATTCCAACTGCTTATTTTAAAGGACATGTTCATATATTTTATTATACTTGTCTCTTCTACATAAGAAAGTTTAATTTGTGGTCTACAACTGATATTATATTACTATTAATAATTATATATGGATATACATAATAATCACTCAAAGATTTTATCTTTGCATCAAAATATCAGAATAATTAAATCACATTTTTTCTTACTCTCCATCTCCACAACCATATATATGTGTGTTGAGGCTCAGTTAACTCAGCAGTGTGGAACAGATGACACTGAGGAGTTGCCTTATCTGGGCCAGCTGGGCAGCATCGGGCCTCCAGGCTCTGGAAGCCGCTGCTGCGTGGCTGTGTGGCTGTGCTGGTCCCCGGCTGTCCGCTCTGCTGTGCTGGACGGGCCCTCTGGGGATGGGGGGGTGGGGAATGGGGCCGCGGGGTCTCAGGGGCTGGGGCTGGGGTGGAGCCGGTGGCTGGGGATGTGGCCGGGGGCTGGGGGGTTTGCTCCTGGTCTCGAGGTGGGGGTGTGTGGGGTTTCGGCCCAGGGTTGTGTCCTTGAGGACCTTTGAGATGATCCTCACACCCGTCTTGTTGAGGTGGACGTGGTCATACAGGTGATGTGGCTGGATGTCTCAGTGGTGTGCCAGGTGGACGTTGGGGAGGAGGGCACATCTTCGGGACACTTCTGCGTTGATGGCCTGGATGATGTGCAGGGGCACGTCTGTGCGGGGCAGCAGTGTGGAGATGGAAATTTTGGCAGTTGGGAATTCCTCTGTGGCTTTCGTTGCTACCTGTCTCAGGGCTGAGGCCACATCGCCCCTGCGGGCACTCAGGTCGTTAGTGCCGGTGTGGATGAGGATGTGTTTGACTTGGCAAAGCCTCCTCTTGGAGAGCAGCTCCAGGGCTCTCTGTGCTGTGGAGCACCAAAGCTTTTTCACTTTTCGCCCAGGGAAGAGGCGCCTCTCAACCAGGAACTTCCCATTGGATTCGCTCAGAATGACCACCTCTGCGTTGACCTGCCACTCCGGGTTTGCGTCGGGAGTGGTGGGGGCAGCGGGTGTGTTTTGGGGGAGTGGCGTTTCAGGGGGTTGTGTATTAGTGGCAGGTCTGGTGATAGTGGGTGTGTCAGGAGTGGTGGGGAGTGTGGGTGGATCAGTGGGTGCGTCAGGGGTTGGAGGTGTTGTGGGGTCAGTGCAGTGCAGTCTCTGTGCTCCAGTGATGTGTAGCTCCTCTCTTAGCTCCTCCAGCTGGCTCTGCAGGCTCCTTAGCTGGCTGTGCTGGGGTGTCCTGGTCAGCTCCTCCCTCGCTCTGCGCAGCTCCGTCCTCAGGGTTTGGCTCTGCTCCTCCAGGTCTCTCACTGCTGCTCTCAGCTCATGGATCTCAGCCTTGTGCTGCATCTTTAGTCTGTGCATCTCATCCCGGAGCTGATCGCACAAGGAGGTCTGGGCCAGGGTGCTCAAGGTCTGCTCCCTGAACTCCGCAAACTCCAGCTCCAGCACTGATAGGCATTCCTTTAGTGTTTTAATGTTGCTGGAGAGTTTTGGGGAGACAGGGGGGCAGTCTGTGGGAGATGGGGCACTGTCTGGCTCCGTGTGGCTGGGGGCAGACTGCAGGGTGGCCGGCTCTGGCTCTTGTTTCTCTACCTCAGTCTGCTGCTTTGAGGTGTGGAAGCCGAGAGCTAATTGGTCCAGGCTGCTCTCGCTGCCCTGCACCATGATGGTCCCGTTGTGGTATACATTAAAAGTGAGCATCACACTGTCTGTGTCTTTCTCTACCAGCACTGAGATCTGCCTGCCTCTGCTAATGCCCCTCTTGTTGTTATTGGGGTATGTCTGGCACAGGGTTTTGTGAAAGGCGGTGTAGAACAGTAGATTGTTCTTGACCCTGTTTTCTCCTTTACCGGTGTAGTCTAGGATGAGGGTCTCAGGAGATGCTCTCATCACAGCTTGTTTGTAGTCCTTCTTAGCCTGTGCAGAGCGAATGTCTTCAGGGTATCGGATTTCAAAAGGCAGCTCTGCAGTCAGACTGCTGTTTGATAGATTTCTATCAGTCTCAGTGGCAGTTGGGCTCTCTCCTACTGTCACTCTATTCAAATCGGAGCTCTGCATTTTCATTGGCTGAGTCAACTACTGAGAATGCTTATTTATTTTATTAATACATATTTTTTTGTGTAATTATTTGTCTCTTACCTCCAATTCTTGTCTTCAGCTTTTCTTTTCTGACTTTTCTTCCTGAACTGTCTCTCTGCTTTCTTCTTTTTGTGTTTCTCTTAAAATTATTATTTTTTGAATACTTTTTCTTCTGAATTTCTATTCCATGTCTTCTGTGTATGTTTATAGTGCTATATATTCATTTGTAAATGACAAATTAAATCCGCTTATGTATAAAAACAAATGTTTTTTAGGAGCTCATTTTCCTCCCTCTCTCTCTCTCTCTCTCTCTCTCTCTCTCAATTAATTTCATTTGTATTGTCAAAGCAATTGGACATACATACACATACATACATATACACTCACCTAAAGGATTATTAGGAACACCTGTTCAATTTCTCATTAATGCAATTATCTAATCAACCAATCACATGGCAGTTGCTTCAATGCATTTAGGGGTGTGGTCCTGGTCAAGACAATCTCCTGAACTCCAAACTGAATGTCTGAATGGGAATGAAAGGTGATTTAAGCAATTTTGAGCGTGGCATGGTTGTTGGTGCCAGACGGGCCGGTCTGAGTATTTCACAATCTGCTCAGTTACTGGGATTTTCACGCACAACCATTTCTAGGGTTTACAAAGAATGGTGTGAAAAGGGAAAAACATCCAGTATGCGGCAGTCCTGTGGGCGAAAATGCCTTGTTGATGCTAGAGCTCAGAGGAGAATGGGCCGACTCGATTCAAGCTGATAGAAGAGCAACTTTGACTGAAATAACCACTCGCTACAACCGAGGTATGCAGCAAAGCATTTGTGATGCCACAACACGTACAACCTTGAGGCGGATGGGCTACAACAGCAGAAGACCCCACTGGGTACCACTCATCTCCACTACAAATAGGAAAAAGAGGTGAGACATTCAGATGGTAGAGTCAGAATTTGGCGTAAACAGAATGAGAACATGGATCCATCAAGTCTTGTTACCACTGTGCAGGCTGGTGGTGGTGGTGTAATGGTGTGGGGGATGTCTTCTTGGCACACTTTAGGCCCCTTAGTGCCAATTGGGCATCGTTTAAATGCTACGGCCTACCTGAGCATTGTTTCTGACCACGTCCATCCCTTTTTGACCACCATGTACCCATCCTCTGATGGCTACTTCCAGCAGGATAATGCACCATGTCACAAAGGTGGAATCATTTCAAATTGGTTTCTTGAACATGAAAATGAGTTCACTGTACTAAACTGGCCCCCACCGTCACCAGATCTCAACCCAATAGAGCATCTTTGGGATGTGGTGGAACGGGAGCTTCGTGCCCTGGATGTGCATCCCACAAATCTCCATCAACTGCAAGATGCTATCCTATCAATATGGGCCAACATTTCTAAAGAATGCTTTCAGCACCTTGTTGAATCAATGCCACGTAGAATTAAAGCAGTTCTGAAGGCGAAAGGGGGTAAAACACAGTATTAGTATGGTGTTCCTAATAATCCTTTAGGTGAGTTCATCGTAGCTCTTAATACTCTCTATCTGTCTGGAGGAGATTTAATTGAAGTATTGTACACGCACCCAGCTACTGTCAACACCCTTTCCTGCACTGATATTTTTTCCTCCATTATTCTATATATTTTTTTTTTTTTTTGCTGGAAATTCCGTCAATACCCGCCAGCCTTTAAGAGACATCATGCAGCCAGACATCTCGGCTTGCGGCCACACCGTCCTGAATGCGCCCGATCTCGTCAGATCTCGGAAGCTAAACGGGGCAGGACCTGGTCAGTACTTGAATGTGAGACCTCCTGGAAATACCTGGTGCTGCAAGCTTTTACGTCTCCTGGGTAACTTCATCGTAGCTCTTAATACTCTCTTTCTGTCTCCAGGAGATATAATTGAAGAATTGTACACGTACCCGGCTACTTTCAACACCCTTTGCTGCACTGGTATATTTCCCTCTATTTTTCTTTTTTTTTTTGCTGGCAGTTCCGTCAATACCCGCCAGCCTTTAAGAGACATCATGCAGCCAGGCATCTTGGCTTGCGCCCACACCATCCTGAACGCGCCCGATCTCGTCAGATCTCGGAAGCTAAACGGGGCAGGGCCTGGTCAGTACTTGGATGGGAGACTTCCTAGAAATACCAGGTGCTGCAAGCTTTTTACGTCTCCTGGGTAACTTCATCGTAGCTCTTAATACTCTCTTTCTGTCTCCAGGAGATATAATTGAAGAATTGTACACGTACCCGGCTACTTTCAACACCCTTTGCTGCACTGGTATATTTCCCTCTATTTTTCTTTTTTTTTTTTGCTGGCAGTTCCGTCAATACCCGCCAGCCTCTAAGAGACATCATGCAGCCAGGCATCTCGGCTTGCGGCCACACCATCCTGAACGCGCCCGATCTCGTCAGATCTCGGAAGCTAAATGGGGCAGGACCTGGTCAGTACTTGAATGTGAGACCTCCTGGAAATACCAGGTGCTGCAAGCTTTTACGTCTCCTGGGTAACTTTATCGTAGCTCTTAATACTCTCTTTCAGTCTGCAGGAGATATAATTGAAGAATTGTACACGTACCCGGCTACTTTCAACACCCTTTCCTGCACTGATATTTTTCCCTCCATTTTTCTATTTTTTTTTTTTTTCTTTTTGCTGGAAGTTCCGTCAATACCCGCCAACCTTTAAGAGACATCATGCAGCCAGGCCTTTCGGCTTGTGGCCACACCGTCCTGAATGCGCCCGATCTCGTCAGATCTCGGAAGCTAAACGGGGCAGGGCCTGGTCAGTACTTGGATGGGAGACCTCCTAGAAATACCAGGTGCTACAAGCTTTTTACGTCTCCTGGGTAACTTCATCGTAGCTCTTAATACTCTCTTTCTGTCTCCAGGAGATATAATTGAAGAATTGTACACGTACCCGGCTACTTTCAACACCCTTTGCTGCACTGGTATATTTCCCTCTATTTTTCTTTTTTTTTTTTGCTGGCAGTTCCGTCAATACCCGCCAGCCTTTAAGAGACATCATGCAGCCAGGCATCTTGGCTTGCGGCCACACCATCCTGAACTCGCCCGATCTCGTCAGATCTTGGAAGCTAAACGGGGCAGGACCTGGTCGGTACATGAATGACAGACCTCCTAGAAATACCTGGTGCTGCAAGCTTTTACGTCTCCTGGGTAACTTTATCGTAGCTCTTAATACTCTCTATCTGTCTGGAGGAGATATAATTGAAGTATTGTACACGTACCCAGCTACTGTCAACACCCTTTGCTGCATGATATTTTTCCATCCATTTTTCTTTTTTTTTTTTTTTTTTTTGCTGGAAGTTCCGTCAATACCCGCCAACCTTTAAGAGACATCATGCAGCCAGGCCTCTTGGCTTGCGGCCACACCGTCCTGAATGCGCCCGATCTCGTCAGATCTCGGAAGCTAAACGGGGCAGGGCCTGGTCAGTAGTTGGATGGGAGACCTCCTAGTAATACCAGGTGCTGCAAGCCTTTTACGTCTCCTGGGTAACTTCATCGTAGCTCTTAATACTCTCTTTCTGTCTGGAGGAGATATAATTGAAGAATTGTACACGTACCCGGCTACTTTCAACACCCTTTGCTGCACTGGTATATTTCCCTCTATTTTTTTTTTTTTTTTTGCTGGCAGTTCCGTCAATACCCGCCAGCCTTTAAGAGACATCATGCAGCCAGGCATCTTGGCTTGCGGCCACACCATCCTGAACGCGGCCGATCTCGTCAGATCTCGGAAGCTAAACGGGGCAGGACCTGGTCAGTACATGAAAGTGAGACCTCCTGGAATTACCTAGTGCTGCAAGCTTTTACGTCTCCTGGGTAACTTTATCGTAGCTCTTAATACTCTCTTTCTGTCTGGAGAAGATATAATTGAAGAATTGTACACGTACCCGTCTACTTTCAACACCCTTTGCTGCACTGGTATTTTTCCCTCTATTTTTCTTTTTTTGTTTTGCTGGCAGTTCCGTCAATACCCGCCAGCCTTTAAGAGACATCATGCAGCCAGGCATCTCGGCTTGCGGCCACACCATCCTGAACGCGCCCGATCTCGTCAGATCTCGGAAGCTAAACGGGGCAGGACCTGGTCAGTACATGAATGTGAGACCTCCTGGAAATACCTTGTGCTGCAAGCTTTTACGTCTCCTGGGTAACTTTATCGTAGCTCTTAATACTCTCTATCTGTCTGGAGGAGATTTAATTGAAGTATTGTACACGCACCCAGCTACTGTCAACACCCTTTGCTGCACTGATATTTTTCCATCCATCCATTTTTTTTTTTTTTTTTTTGCTGGAAGTTCCGTCAATACCCGCCAACCTTTAAGAGACATCATGCAGCCAGGCCTTTCGGCTTGTGGCCACACCGTCCTGAATGCGCCCGATCTCGTCAGATCTCGGAAGCTAAACGGGGCAGGGCCTGGTCAGTACTTGGATGGGAGACCTCCTAGAAATACCAGGTGCTGCAAGCTTTTTACGTCTCCTGGGTAACTTCATCGTAGCTCTTAATACTCTCTTTCTGTCTCCAGGAGATATAATTGAAGAATTGTACATGTACCCGGCTACTTTCAACACCCTGTCCTGCACTGATATTTTTCCCTCCATTTTTCTATTTATTTATTTTTTATTTTTTGCTGGAAGTTCCGTCAATACCCGCCAGCCTTTAAGAGACATCATGCAGCCCGGCCTCTTGGCTTGCGGCCACACCGTCCTGAACATGTCCGATCTCATCAGATCTCGGAAGCTAAACGGGGCAGGGCCTCGTCAGTACTTGGATGGGAGACCTCCTGGAAATACCTGGTGCTGCAAGCCTTTTACGTCTCCTGGGAAACTTCATCGTAGCTCTTAATACTCTCTATCTGTCTGGAGGAGATATAATTGAAGTATTGTACACGTACCCGGCTACTTTCAACAGCCTTTGCTGCACTGATATTTTTCCCTCCATTTTCCTTTTTTTTTTTTTTTTTTTTTTGCTGGAAGTTCCGTCAATACCCGCCAACCTTTAAGAGACATCATGCAGCCAGGCCTTTCGGCTTGTGGCCACACCGTCCTGAATGCGCCCGATCTCGTCAGATCTCGGAAGCTAAATGGGGCAGGACCTGGTCAGTACTTAAATGTGAGACCTCCTGGAAATACCAGGTGCTGCCAGCTTTTTACGTCTCCTGGGAAACTTCATCGTAGCTCTTAATACTCTCTTTCTGTCTCCAGGAGATATAATTGAAGAATTGTACACGTACCCGGCTACTTTCAACACCCTTTTCTGCACTGATATTTTTCCCTCCATTTTTCTTTTTTCTTCATTATTTTGCTGGAAGTTCCGTCAATATCCTCCAGCCTTTAAGAGACATCATGCAGCCAGGCCTCTTGGCATGCGGACACATTGTCCTGAATGCGCCCGATCTCATCAGATCTCGGAAGCTAAACGGGGCAGGGCCTGGTCAGTACTTGAATGTGAGAACTCGTGGAAATACCTGGTGCTGCAAGCTTTTTACGTCTCCTGGGTAACTTTATCATAGCTCTTCATTCTCTTTTTCTGTCTGGAGGAGATATAATTGAAGCATTGTACACGTACCCGGCTACTTTCAACACCCTTTGCAGCAGTGGTATTTTTCCCTCCATTTTTCTTTTTTCTTTTTTATTTTGCTGGAAGTTCCGTCAATACCCTCCAGCCTTTAAGAGACATCATGCAGCCAGGCCTCTTGGCATGCGGACACATTGTCCTGAACGCGCCCGAACTCATCAGATCTCGGAAGCTAAACGGGGCAGGACCTGGTCAGTACTTGAATGTGAGACCTCCTAGAAAAACCTGGTGCTGCAAGCTTTTTACTTCTCCTGGGTAACTTTATCGTAGCTCTTAATACTCTCTTTCAGTCTGGAGGAGATATAATTGAAGAATTGTACACGTACCCGGCTACTTTCAACACCCTTTCCTGCACTGATATTTTTCCCTCCATTTTTCTATTTTTTTTTTTTTTTTTAATGCTGGAAATTCCGTCAATACCCGCCAGCCTTTAAGAGACATCATGCAGCCAGGCGTCTCGGCTTGTGGCCACACCGTCCTGAACGCGCCCGATCTCGTCAGATCTCGGAAACTAAACGGGGCAGGACCTGGTCAGTACTTGGATGGGAGACCTCCTGGAAGTACCAGGTGCTGCAAGCTTTTTACGTCACCTGGGGAACTTCGTCGTAGCTTTTAATACTCTCTTTCTGTCTGGAGGAGATTTAATTGAAGAATTGTACACGTACCCGGCTACTTTCAACACCCTTTACTGCACAGATATTTTTCCCTCCATTTTTCTTTTTTCTTTTTTTTTTTTGCTGGAAGTTCCGTCAATACCCTCCAGCCTTTACGAGACATCATGCAGCCAGGCTGCTTGGCTTGCGGCCACACCGTCCTGAACGCGGTCGATCTCATCAGATCTCGGAAGCTAAACGGTGCAGGGCCTCGTCAGTACTTGGATGGGTGACCTCCTGGAAATACCAGGTGCTGCAAGCTTTTTCGTCTCCTGGGTAACTTCATCGTAGCTCTTAATACTCTATTTCTGTCTGGAGGAGATATAATTGAAGAATTGTACACGTACCCGGCTACTTTCAACACCCTTTGCTGCACTGATATTTTTCCCGCCATTTTTATTTTTATTTTTTATTTTTTCTGGAAGTTCCATCAATATCCGCCAGCCTTTAAGAGACATCATGCAACCAGGCATCTCGGCTTGCGGACACACAGACCTGAACGCGCCCGATCTCGTCAGATCTCGGAAACGAAACGGGGCAGGACCTGGTCAGTACTTGGATGGGAGATCTCCTGGAAATACCAGGTGCTGCCAGCTTTTTACGTCTGCTGGGTAACTTTATCGTAGCTCTTGATACTCTCTTTCAGTCTGGAGGAGATATAATTGAAGTATTGTACACGTACCCGGTTACTTTCAACACCCTTTGCTGCACTGATATTTTTCCCTCCATTTTTCTTTTTTCTTCATTATTTTGCTGGAAGTTCCGTCAATATCCTCCAGCCTTTAAGAGACATCATGCAGCCAGGCCTCTTGGCATGCGGACACATTGTCCTGAATGCGCCCGATCTCATCAGATCTCGGAAGCTAAACGGGGCAGGGCCTGGTCAGTACTTGAATGTGAGAACTCGTGGAAATACCTGGTGCTGCAAGCTTTTTACGTCTCCTGGGTAACTTTATCATAGCTCTTCATTCTCTTTTTCTGTCTGGAGGAGATATAATTGAAGAATTGTACACGTACCCGGCTACTTTCAACACCCTTTGCTGCAGTGGTATTTTTCCCTCCATTTTTCTTTTTTCTTTTTTAATTTTGCTGGAAGTTCCGTCAATACCCTCCAGCCTTTAAGAGACATCATGCAGCCAGGCCTCTTGGCATGCGGACACATTGTCCTGAACGCGCCCGAACTCATCAGATCTCGGAAGCTAAACGGGGCAGGACCTGGTCAGTACTTGAATGTGAGACCTCCTAGAAAAACCTGGTGCTGCAAGCTTTTACGTCTCCTGGGTAACTTCATCGTAGCTCTTTATACTCTCTTTCTGTCTGGAGGAGATATAATTGAAGTATTGTACACGTACCCGGCTACTTTTAACACCCTTTGCTGCACTGATATTTTTCCCTCCATTTTTCTTTTTTCATTTTTTTTTGCTGGAAGTTCTGTCAATACCCTCCAGCCATTTAGAGACATCATGCAGCCAGGCCTCTTGGCTTGCGGCCACACCGTCCTGAACGCGCCCGAACTCGTCAGACCTTGGAAACTAAACGGGCCAGGGCCTGGTTAGTACTTGAATGTGGGACCTCCTGGAAATACCTGGTTCTGCAAGCTTTTTACGTATCCTGTGTAACTTTATCGTAGCTCTTAATACTCTCTTTCTGTCTGGAGGAGATATAATTGAAGTATTGTACACGTTCCTGGCTACTTTCAACATCCTTTGCTGCACTGATATTTTTCCCTCCATTTTTCTTTTTTCTTTTTTTTTTTGCCGGAAGTTCCGTCAATACCCTCCAGCCTTTAAGAGACATCATGCAGCCAGCTCTCTAGGCTTGCGGCCACACTGACCTGAACGTGCCCGATCTTGTCAGATCTTGGAAGCTAAACGGGGCAGGGCCTGGTCAATACTTGGATGGGAGACCTCCTGGAAATACCTGGTGCTGCAAGCGTTTTAGTCTCCTGAGTAACTTCATTGTAGCTCTTAATACTCTCTTTCTGTCTGGAGGTGTTATAATTGAGGATTTGTCCACGTACCCGGCTACTTTCAACACCATTTGCTCCACTGGTATTTTTCCCTCCATTTTTCTTTTTTTTGCTGGAAGTTCCGTCAATACCCGCCAGCCTTTAAGAGACATCATGCAGCCAGGCTTTTTGGCTTGCGGCCACACCGTCCTGGACGCACCCCGTCTCGTCAGATCTCGGAAGCTAAACGGGGCATGGCCTGGTCAGTACTTGGATGGGAGATCTCCTAGAAATACCAGGTGCTGCAAGCTTTTTACGTCTCCTGGGTAACTTCATCGTAGCTCTTAATACTCTCTTTCTGTCTGGAGGAGATATAATTGAAGAATTGTACACGTTCCCGGCTACTTTCAACACCCTTTCCTGCACTGTTATTTTTCCCTCCATTTTTTTATTTTTTTATTTTTTATTTTTTGCTGGAAATTCCGTCAATACCAGCCAGCCTTTAAGAGACATCATGCAGCCAGGCATCTCGGCTTGCGGCCACACCGTCCTGAACGTGCCCGATCTCGTCAGACCTTGGAAACTAAACGGGCCAGGGCCTGGTTAGTACTTGGATGGGTGACCTCCAGGAAATACCAGGTGATGCAAGCTTTTTACGTCTCCTGGGTAACTTCATCGTAGCTCTTAATACTCTTTATCTGTCTGGAGGAGATATAATTGAAGTATTGTACACTTTGTCTTAGGGACAGTCTGGCTAGCAGTGACTGAGTGGTTGACAGACGACAAGCAACGGAATGTTCGTGCTCTGTGATGTCATAGCAGTCAGCTGAGAGAGGCTCGTGATGTCATCGCTGAGCTGTCTGTCTGTCTGTCTGTCTGTCTCTCTCTCTCTCTTTCTCTCTCTCTCTCTCTCTCTCTCTTCCTCTCAATTCAATTCATTTGTATTGTCAAAGCAATTGGACATACATACATACATATATATATATATATATATATACACTCACCTAAAGGATTATTAGGAACACCATACTAATACTGTGTTTCACCCCCTCTTGCCTTAATTCTACATGGCATTGATTCAACAAGGTGCTGAAAGCATTCTTTAGAAATGTTGGCCCATATTGATAGGATAGCATATTGCAGTTGATGGAGATTTGTGGGATGCACATCCAGGGCACGAAGCTCCCGTTCCACCACATCCCAAAGATGCTCTATTGGGTTGAGATCTGGGGACTGTGGGGGCCAGTTTAGTACAGTGAACTCATTGTCATGTTCAAGAAACCAATTTGAAATGATTCGACCTTTGTGACATGGTGCATTATCCTGCTGGAAGTAGCCATCAGAGGATGGGTACATGGTGGTCATAAAGGGATGGACATGGTCAGAAACAATGCTCAGGTAGGCCGTGGCATTTAAACGATGCCCAATTGGCACTAAGGGGCCTAAAGTGTGCCAAGAAAACATCCCCCACACCATTACACCACCACCACCAGCCTGCACAGTGGTAACAAGGCATGATGGATCCATGTTCTCATTCTGTTTACGCCAAATTCTAACTCTACCATCTGAATGTCTCAACAGAAATCGAGACTCATCAGACCAGGCAACATTTTTCCAGTCTTCAACTGTCCAATTTTGGTGAGCTTGTGAAAATTGTAGCCTCTTTTTCCTATTTGTAGTGGAGATGAGTGGTACCCGGTGAGGTCTTCTGCTGTTGTAGCCCATCAGCCTCAAGGTTGTACGTGTTGTGGCTTCACAAATGCTTTGCTGCATACCTCGGTTGTAACGAGTGGTTATTTCAGTCAAAGTTGCTCTTCTATCAGCTTGAATCAGTCGGCCCATTCTCCTCTGACCTCTAGCATCAACAAGGCATTTTCACCCACAGGACTGCCGCATACTGGATGTTTTTCCCTTTTCACACCATTCTTTGTAAACCCTAGAAATGGTTGTGCGTGAAAATCCCAGTAACTGAGCAGATTGTGAAATACTCAGACCGGCCTGTCTGGCACCAACAAACATGCCATGCTCAAAATTGCTTAAATCACCTTTCTTTCCCATTCAGACATTCAGTTTGGAGTTCAGGAGATTGTCTTGACCAGGACCACACCCCTAAATGCATTGAAACAACTGCCATGTGATTGGTTGGTTAGATAATTGCATTAATGAGAAATTGAACAGGTGTTCCTAATAATCCTTTAGGTGAGTGTATATACATACATACATACATCCATACATGCTAGAAAGTCATTATAATGTTATCTTAAAGGCTAACTAAGCAGAACATATATCATTATAGAACAGAGTTCATAGGTCAACACATGGTTTTAGGGAACAGGCACGTAGGTCATACCGTTTGACAATGTCTCCAAGGTTCTCATCGTAAATAACAAACAGAAATCCAACTATCTTCTGGGCTGACCTTCTAGCTTGACCGTATCTTTCTTAAGTATACAAGAGAGAAAAACAGGTGTAAGAAAATAATTTCTAATTTTCCTTCTACACATATATACATACATACATACATATGTAGCGTTATGTTGGGTGTATTTGGATAAGAGCATTTGGGCTCTGAGCTGAAGCACTGATCTAAAGAAGACCTCTCCCCCCCCAAAGTTATCAGATTTCCTTAGCTCATCAGCTTGGAACTGGTTTGCATCAAAGTGACAGTTTTGGGGAGGATGGCACCGAGAAGAGGCCAAATAGTTTGGAATTCTGCTATGAGATGTCTGGAGAAAGGGGCCTGTAGGTGATAAAAACTCTTTGAAGTGGATGAGAGCCGAAATCCCGACATAGAGCTACGAACCCAGGCCAACCGGCATTTCCAAAAGATGGCATGGATTGACATCAGTCATAAATAAAGCCTCCCTCCAATAGGACACTAGGGGCTGAAACCGAAATCCAATCTCAAGAACTCAGGGACCAATCACCTACTGATCTGACAGACTATAAGGAACAGCGGACAGTCTTTCTCTCTCTCTCTCTCTCACCTGAACCAGAAACTCGCTGCCACAGCTCAACCTGTAGCTCTGTTGCCAGAACCGGAATCAGAAACCAACCAAGTCTTTGCCGGCAACAGAAGAGTTAAACTGGGAGAAGGAGATTGAGCGAAGAATTATTTTAAAGGACTTTATTAAATAAATAACTTCACAGACCCACCTGATCAGTGGAGTTTTACAGCTGGACAATTGACTAAGTCGACTGAATACGAAAGTGTCAGTCACTTAAATAGCTATTTGAGTCTTAAGAAACTTGACCCTTGGAACAAACAGGGCCCTGCTTTCCTCAAAGACTTCGTCTTCAAGTAACTACGGTGGAACCATGCTTACAAAGAAGATTTTGTGCACAACCTTGGAGCCTTCAAACCAATGGAAAATCTGTTTGGAAAAGACTCTACATTCGCGAAACCCCAACTTCCAGGTGCATCGACTGAGTGGAAGTTCTTGGACAAAGCCGAACCGGACTGCCTTTGTTCCAAACCACACGGACCTCGTGCCGTGTGCTGTTATCTGAGCCCGAAGCCAGAGAGGCCTCTCTGCGACGAAGTTCACATAAGTTTAACAGTTTGGAGTTTGTGATTCATGACATTTGAGAAATCAATTAGAAATGTTAATCTGTGATTCATAACTCTAGAATGTGTAATATCATTTAGTTTTCTTAAATATAAATGTGAGTTGCATTAAACTGTTTTGTTGATAATTTTAGAAATAAAATCTGTCAACGCCGAGAAATATCTTCTCATTCCTGTTTAACTGTTTAGTCTGAAATTGACACAAGTTAATAGACATTAGATTATTGGTGGCCCTGCCTATCCTTAATCATTGAATAATAATCAGTTAAGGGAAATTGTGGTAACAAATAGGATCTTTCTCGGCACCTAAACGTAAATGAGACTGATATATATATAACGAGAAGTTACCTGACATAAATACTAACCTGCGTAGTTATTTAATGTCTGACTAATAATACTAACGAGAGACTCACCTTCGTCTTACTAACCGGTATTGTAGTCAATGTGTTTATAACCTTTTTTGTTTAACGATTTGTTAAACGGAATGTACGTGCTCTGTGATGTCATAGCAGTAAGCTGAGAGAGGCTCGTCATGTCATCGCTGAGCTGGCTGGCTGGCTCTCTGTGTGTGTGTGTGTGTGTGTGTGTGTGTGTGTCTCTCTGTCTGTCTGTCTGTCTGTCTGTCTCTCTCTCTCTTACTCTCTCTCTCTCCCTCTCAATTCAATTCATTTGTATTGTCAAAGCAATTGGACATGCATACATACATACATACATATATATGGAAAATAAACAATATGTGTACATCTCTTTCTGCATTAGTGGTGCCCTCACAGATGTGCAAGTTACATGACAGACAGACAGACAGACAAACACACACTTTCACACACAGACAGACAGACACAGACACACACAGACACACACACACATACTTTGACAGACAGACAGACAGACACACGCATATTATGGGTCTTTGTTGGGTAGTGAAATGGGTAGCATCAGTCGCAGTGTGGGTAATGTCAGGGAGCCAATCATAGTCCCCGTTATTTGCATATCGTGGCGCAAAGCATTCTGGGAAAAGCAACTAAACACGTTTAGTCATGTATTTGTCCATAGTTTACACATGAGATGAACGAGACAGTATGACGTATTGAGCACCTGGGATTCCTCATGTGTATGTGAGGGGCAGAGGAACCGGATCCCAAGTGTGCGTCCCAGGTGCTATAGGTTTCAAAGCATGCAGGGGAATAGGCACCCCACCCTGACACCAAGAAGACTGGATAGGGAGATATAAATAGCAATGGGGAGACTCTTGTACTTGGTGTGGCTCTATCCATATAGTGGGGCCAGCAGGTGCAGCAATAGAAGCTCAGCCTGGGGAGATGGATTTAGCATTTCCTCTCCATTTTGATAACTATCCATAATCATTTCTGCAAAATACTTCTATGATACCTATGTATGTTTTTTACTTGTACTATATTATACTATCAAGTATCAGTGTACACATACAATGTGACCTGTTACATTAATACAGAGGCCACGGAAGGCCAGATCACTAATAGCCACTGTCCCCTGATATTACACTTTTTTACAATCACTTTGGCACTCATTTCAGAACCTTGATGTCATTTTTCAAAACTCTAGACACTAAACTCACACCCGATGATCAAAATGCACATTTTTCAAAACTCTAACACTTTTTTACAATTGCTTGGATACAATACACATCAACCTCAGATCATTTGTTCATTGAACTAAAATGACACAACTTAACATCAAAGTATTACCATTTCAAAATGCAATTCACACATTACATCTGAGATCACTGTCTATTCATTTCATTACAAAGATCTAACTATCAATTGATACAGCTGCTCAAAATGATAAGTGACTGTTGCATTACTCTTAATGCATAATTTTATGGAAACTGACAAACAATATTCCATGTTTCGATCATGAAAGTTTCAGGATAATGAGATCCATTGACATCAATAAACGAGGAGCATGAACCAGTTGGACTACATTATCTATGGATGTAATATTTCATCATCATTCATCATCATGTAGCACTTTTCCACACCATGTTTGCAGTGTGGAAGGAAAGTTAGAAATTTTTTCTCTAATACCTGTTTTTCTCTCTTGTATACTTAAGAAAGATAAGGTCAAGCTAGAAGGTCAGGCCAGAAGGTAGTTTGATTTCTGTTTGTTATTTACGATGAGAATCTTGGAGACAATGTCAAACAGTATGATTGAAGTGCCTGCTCCCTAATCCATGTGTTGATCTATGAACTCTGTCCTATAATGATATAAATTCTGCTTAGCTAACTTTTAAGATAACATAGTAATGACTTTCTGATTATAACCAGCTCTTTGATTTTTGTGTATAAAAGCTCTGACTGTTAAAATGAAGGCAGAGCGACTTTGGGATCTACTTGAGTCACTGTTCCTCTCCACGCTGCGTGTATTAAAGGCATTGCAACTAACGCTCCAACCTGGTTGAAGATGATTGTTCTTCCACATCAGATTTGACATTACTGTATGTATGCAGGCCCTTGTAATTGCTTTTCCAATACTGCCAACTGGTTATTGATGATTGATTTCACATTGTGGTACGAGTATCGAGTGAAATGAGTGCTATCCACCCCAGCAACACAGTGATAACATGGAGCCGGCAAGTCATCCAGGTCACAATAGAGGTCAAGCAGTGGGAGGAGGAAGACGTGGTGGTCAAAGGAATGGAAGGGGACATGCACCCCTTCTGAGAGGTGGTCGTGGGCCTCGTCATAGAGGAGGGCTTAGGCCTCACCAGAGAGGCAGCCATGGGCCTCATTTGAGAGGTGTTGGGGGAACGTGGTAGAGGACAAGGCCACGGACCAGACAGCGGCAGCAACAGCAAATAGTGTCCAGTGAAATCCGAGAAATAGTTGTAGAGCATGTTGTAAATCATGGCATGACCATGACTGAGGCAGCTACAATGATTCAATCAAACCTCAGAATCAACTCAGGATCAACTGTGGCCTCAATCATCAGAAATTTCCGTACTGAGAAGCGGCAAGTCTTCAGCATGCACTAAACATTAGGCTACTCTCAATTGTCAAATGACTGTATACTGCATACCAATGTGTAGCACAGAGTATAGTGTGCCTTTTGAAAGAAATGCAGACAGAGTGAAGCAGCTGATGACTGAGTATGTTCAGGTATGTTCAGTTTCAAGATGCCTCTTGTGAAAAATGGTTGTGAGAACCTGAACCTGAACACAGGGCTGATGGAAATTCAGAAGTACAGTAATCAATCCTTTGTTTTACACTAAGCCAGGTGAGGAACACTGCAGTTGACATTTTACTGTAGTTTTGTTCTTTTTTGTAGCTAATTATTGTTGCATGGCTTCAAAGAAACCTATGGTGTGATTTGATTGTATTGCATCAATACATTTCAGATTTTGTTCAATGATTCCACTGTGTCTGTAGTATTCTCTCTACTAGTCCTTTTACAGTGATGTATTTATATGTAGTACCATAATGAAACATGTATCACATATTTTGTACTACAATATTTAATGATTGTACGAACAACTACACAGTGAAACTATCGGTATCTTCTGTGTGGGTGATCTAAATAAATGTTACTATGGTATTTCATGATAAATGAATTATTTGAACCAACAAGTCTGCAAGTGCAAGGTTTCTTTAAAGATATGAATGCACAATGCAATGTTTTGAACATTGGACAGCCTGTGTTACAAGTGATGACCGTTTTGAGTTTTGTGTCTAGAGTTTTGAAAAATGACATCAAGGTTCTGAAATTAGTGACAAAGTGATTGTAAAAAACTGTATATTCATCCTATTTAATGTGCTCTTTTAAAATGTACTTTTCTTTTTTATGTTGCCATTTCTGTTCTACCAATGTTTCAGTTGTTAGCCAAAGATTGACAGAGTACATCTCATACACACAGGCCAGACAGCAAGGATTTCTTTTTGAAATTCAATTACAAATGCTGCATGAACTCATCAATACGATTAGAGCTCCTGAAAGCAATATAACTAACTCACTCTACAGCATCTCATTAGCAGTGAAAAGAAACCAAGAAAGTTGGGACAGTCGACTGTTTACCACTATGTAACATCACCTTTTCTTTTAATAACACTTATTAAGCACTTGGGCACTGAAGACACCACTTGGTTAAGTTTAGCAAGTGGGATTTCCCCCCATTCATCCATTATGCATTTCCTCAGCTGCGCAACTGCACAGGGCCTTCGTTGTCTTAATTTGCACTTCATAGTGCGCCACACATTCTCAATTCGGAGACAGGTCAGGACTGCAGGCAGGCCATGCTAGCACCCGCACTCTCTGCCTATGCAACCATGCGCTTGAAATCTGGGCAGAATGTGGTTTGGCGTTATCCTGCTGAAAAATGCAGGGATGTCCCTGGAAAAGACGATGTCTGGATGGCAGCATATGTTGCTCCAAAATGTGTACATCTCTTTCTGCAAAAATGGTGCCCTCACAGATGTGCGAGTTACATGACAGACAGACACTCATACACACTGTCACACCCACACACACACACACACTTTCACAGACAGACACACGCACACACACTCACTTTCACACAGAGACAGACACACAAACACAGAGACAGACACACACACACTCACTTTCACACAGAGACACACAAACACATACACTTTCACACAGACACACACACACATACATACATACATACATACATATATAAGGAAAAGAAACAATACATTTAAAAATCACAAAAAGATGTAATAAAGTACAGAAAATCTAAATGTAATAAAATGTGATCTTTAATACACACAAATATGTATGGCTGGTCGGATGCGTCTTGGACTCGGGTTCCTCTTCATTACGTATAATGCTTTTGCCTTTTGCTATAGCTTTCCGTGGAGGGGATCGTGGGTGAGTTTGTACCATTCTTGGGAGGCTCTGCCTTGTTGGGGCGGAGCTGTGATCCAGGTGAACAGCAGATCGGACATAGGTGGGCATGTGGGCGGAGGAGGAAGGCCGGTCAAGCAAATAAGCTTGCTAAGGTACGCAGCAGCAGCAAGCAGCCCCACCATCCAGTCAGCCAGCCAGTCTGGCTGGCAGTGACTGAGTGGTTGACAGACGGCAAGCAACGGAATGTACGTGCTCTGTGATGTCATAGGAGTCACCTGAGAGAGATGTTTGTGATGTCATCGCTGAGCTGGCTGGCTCTGTGTGTCTTGCTGGCTGTGTGTGTGTGTGTGAGAGAGAGAGAGACTTTTTGACTTTTATCAGACTTCATTGCCTGTTTGCAACACGCAATAATTCATACAAAAGAAAATAAATAAATAAATAAAAAATAGTGTTCCCCTTTGTTTGTCTCCCCCCAACAAGCATTAACTCCGCCACTGATCTGTACACTTTTAAAGAAAGCAACCCAATACACACAACAAAACAACCATCAAATACTAAACCCTATAAATGAATTACATAATAAAAACCAACTCCCCGTCATACAATTCACAAAGGGCATCATTAATACACCAGACCTGTTCAAAACTCTCCAAATCATTCATCAGCCTGTAATAGTTAAACTCTAGTCTGACTCTGCACTTGACCAGCATGGCAAACACTCTCACTGCATCCTCACTGCCCTCCCCACACACTCTGTTCTTCCTAGTCTTATAGACGGCCATTTTAGCCTGGCCCAGCAAGAAGTTTACCAGCTGGTCCACATGTTTGGTCCTTCTGGTGTATCGCGCCCCTAAAATAAAAACCTTTGTGTTAAAAATCAGGTTAAGATCAGTAAAAAGACGAGTTAAAAGACTAAAAATGGGTGACAACCGAGAACAAGTGCTGAAACAGTGAAACACGGTCTCTCTCTGAGCACAGAATGGGCAGGCGTCGGACACAGCAGGGTTAAGAACAGTAATAAAAGAATTGACAGCAATAATGGTGTGTAACACCCTCCACTGCAGATTGCCAGCTCTCTTATTGAGGGGGGCTTGTACAGGCTTCTCCAGGCGGGCGCAGTGTCTTCCCCCAGCCCCAGCCTGTAAAGTAATTTTAGGAATCACAAAGAAACAGTTGAAAGTGTTAAATAAGTATTTTGATGCACCATATTAATTTAGGAAATTTACATGTTGTTTTTCATCAGCTTCTGTATCTGATGGCTCCACATCACTGGCTGGATTGACAGCAACGACACTCTAAAAAAAGAAGTGTTAAGTTTGAGCATTCAGGACTTGTTTTGAAGATCCTGAATATCACTGGTCCACAATTTATCTGTGAAACTATGGGTTAATCTCCATATACAAAATACTTTTCACACACACTTTAAATTTACAACTAAATTTACATGTTGATGTCTTTCGTCAGCTTCTGTATTTGATGGCTCAATATAACTGGTTGCATTAACAGCAACGGCACACTACAAGAAAATAACATTATATTTAAACATTCAGGACTGGTTTAGCATCACCTCGAATATCCCTAGCCCTTGAGGTCGATTGTTATTGTGGTCTTCAAGACCAGTGCTTCTCAACCTTAGTCCTGGAGGAGGCCCACTGTCTGCTGATTTTCATTACAACAACATTGTAGGTTATATCAGTGACTGTGGTCCTAAAGTACCCCTATGCCTGCTGTTTTTTTTCCAGTTGAGCTCTTAATTACCTAATTGGCTTAACTGAAGCCATTTAACCCTTTTCCCAGGTCTTTGGTTGTTGATGAGTTACAAAGAGCTGGATTGTGGCCCGCCATGACTGGAAGTGAAGAACACTCACTCTAGGCCTTTAACTTAATGTTCATATGTAGGGGCCTATCCATCTGATTTGTTTTTGCACATTTATTAACAGAAAAATTGATGGTACGTGAAATCATCTGAGCTGAAAAATATAATGTTCCACCAATAATAAAATAAATGTATTAATTAAAATTATAGAGATAATAGAATGTTCACAGATTATTAGTTCAGAAAACAAAATATTTTTTTATATCTTAAATAGAATTAACACTCAAATCAGTTGTAGGGTAAACAAGGTCTATTTTTTGGATTGATTTTATAATTATACATGTATGGCTGCATGAAGCTTACCTGAGAATCTGATATTTTAGTAACTTTGTTGCTTCTTGTTGGGTAGTCCACGTTTGCCGCCGTTCTTTTTCTGTAAATGTAAATCAAAAGGCAATAATTACATACTGTAATTAAAATACAAAAAGTATAAACATTGTATTATTATTTTTGTATCCTGTTTCTCCATCTCGATGCTGTTCTTTTTGGAATTGCATATCTAGGTTTACTTAAATACTGTTTATAAGATTGTAAACTCATCATCCAAATTTCTTCATTTGCCAAACTTTATGTAGTGCGCTTGCAGTTTCAGAAGAAGAAAAAAAACTGTAACAGATGGGATATGTAGTACTTTATACTCGAGTGGTCTATGCGATTACACCCTGCCGGTGTTATTAAGAACGCCAAGTACCAGAATGCAGAGCGGGACTGTTTTTTGTGCCGTGACTTGTCGGGGGAAAAAGGCGCAGAAAAAACGGACGAGAAGGTGAAGGTAGTATGGCGGTGATGCACGCGTTGGTGAAGTGGGAAAGCGGGGTCGACAAAGACTCTTACAGCGTGATTCCCACTGCTTGCTTTCGCAATTTTGATTTATTCAGCATTGCTGATGATGACGAAGAGACGACTCGAAACTTCAGAGCAGAGTGGAGAGACACGAACAAACCTCCAAAAGGTGGATGGCCTGTCCATGAAGCGCAGATCATTATGACTGGTAACAATGTTTATTTAAAAAAAAAAAACATTAAAGTCTTTACATGCTATTTGATATATACAATCACAGTATATTTGAAATGAATGTTTAAGTTATTAATGTGTTGTACGTCTAACATACTCTTATAACATGGTAGGTGGTGGTGAGGGCGCTAAAAACTCGTCATACTTGACTGGCATTTGTAAGAACGATTTATTGTGTGTTGTGCTTTACAATAAAATCCCCCAAATCACAAAATAAATTAAACCAGATATAATTTAACTTCAGTTTTGATTCAGTGTTGGCTGTTCATCTTAATTTGTATGGTCAAAGCACAGTATTTTTATGACAAATAAATATAATCCCCAAATATCTGTGGACATAATGCAGGGTTTTATTTATTTTATTTTTATTTTAGGAAAAGAAGGCGAACTAAGAAGAAAACTTAATGACCTAACAAAAATGCCCTGTCCTAAAATGAAGAGAGTACCTAAACCAAACAAAAAACTTCAAATTTCAGATGATAGTGACCTTGATGAACCACAGTTACCGGTGAGATAATTACTGCAAATATTAAATAAATGTATTGCAGGATTGTTTTTTTTTAATCATATTCATATATATATATATTTTCATTTTAAACTCTTTTCCTCTCTGAATACAGCACAGAATAAGAAAGAAAACCGATGGAGCTTCAAGAATTAGATCCCGTCATATTCTACAGACATTTAAAGAGTCCAGTGAAGTTGAGCTACAGCAAAACGTTAAGCAGCTCGAAAAGGAAAACACAAGACTTAAAAATGAAAACCAATGTCTTCGAAACCGTATGGTTGATGGTAAGTTTTTTTATTTATAGCAAATAATTCCTTACCTTGATAAATGTTATTCTTCAGTAATTTAGATTCCAGAGTAATGTATTATAGTTGATCATACTGAAGTAATCTAGAACCACAATACAGACTCTTAATGTGCACTGTCTAATAGTTTAATAATACTGATTATTAAATAAAGTTTTTCAACATAACTTCATAATCCTACATTAATGACTATATGCATTACATTAGACCTGGTAATTCTTGTATTTTATCTTTTTTATTTTTTTCGTAGCTAATGTTAATGACCCACAAAAAGGTCAGTTTGCCAATAACATAGAGCAAGTCTCTCAAGTATAATTGCAGGCATTGATGGTTTTGTTTTCACTTTGTATTAAATATATTACTAGAAATGATTATCATTTAATACTAAGGTTTTTTTCTCCAGAGATTCCAGACCTTTTGGACAATCTGAAAAAAATTGTAACAAAAGCCACATTTATCAGCAATGAAGACAAAAGTGTGTCACCATCAAGTGGTTCTGACAGCCCCACAGCAAATTGTTCTGAATCTGACAAAGAATCACCAAAACAGGTATAACACTCTTGGTCTACAATATTACAAAGACAAGGTAAAAATATATATATTGAAAACAAATATTGGTTGTAAACAATCTAATGATGCTACATTATCAGTTATATTCATAGTTAAAGTTAATAATAAGAATGTAATTGAATTATGGGTGTCACAGATTCACTGACTTTATTATGTCTGTAAATTAATAAACTTAGAATTGAGACATACTGTGGTCTTTAATAACACATTTCTGTAACAAAATCACAGCCTTACTGATAATGTATTCCACTTAACATAATATAAGAATAGTTTGGGGATAAACTTGTTTTTTATTTACCATTGTCTTTTAGGTGGAAAAGTTCCCAGGCACTGGAGTTTACATTGACAAACTGTCCTGGATCCTTGCAGAGAGGTGCAGCACGAATACGTCATATGCAAGAACCCTGACGGTTGCTGTCTTTGACTTTCCAACATTACTAAAGAGCAATCTTCGTGGTGGTGGCAGCAAGAGAGATCCAACTTCGGAGACATTAAGATCCTCATTGATGTTATTGAGGATCATATACAGCTGCCTTCGGAAGGACACGACGTGTTTCAGTTGCGGGGCTTTGCAGCCCAGCGGGACCCTCTTAATGCCGGACATCAGCTGCCCGAGCCGGTGCGGATGAACGGAGGGACGTTAGACAGCGTTACCTTCCGGGCAGGAGCAGCGAGCGGCAACACCGGGGTGAAAGTGTCGTCTAACACTGTGCCATTAGCCACTAGCTGATTGAGCAGATCAGTGGTTTTTAAGAAGATAACAATGGCAGCAGACTTGATATTTTCACACCCTGCTACCTCCCCAACCGCTAACACACACTGCTCTAGGGGGCAGAACTGCACCGGAGCGATCTTGACTCCATGGCGTCGGGTCAGTTTTTCAAAAGACGCATTCAGGGGGTCCGACCCCCCGACCCGGGAAGAACTACCGGTACTCCCCCCTCCCCTCCCCTGTTCCCCCACAATAAGAAAAGCACTGAAAACAGAAGACAAAATAAACAAACTGAAAAAAGTAAAGCAACAAAAAAACGCAGCCAAAGGACAGAGCTCTCAGCAGCACTCCCGCTCACTGCAGACCCCTCCCACACACTCCCAGCTGAGAGAGAGAGAGAGAGTGTTAGTGTCTGTCTCTCTCTCTCTCTCTGTAGATGCATCATAGGGAACATATGTAACAATCTCTCTTTTTGTTTACCAAAAATGAGAATGAACGTATTTCAAGTGGGTGTTGCCTTGGTTGGAAACGTTTTAAGATTATTTATGAAGTGTAAAGTGGATTTGTCTCAGTTCTCCGTAGTTTTCAATGTATGTGCCATTCAGTAGCGTTCATGTTACAGATGTGCCCTATGCAGTGGTAGGGTCAATAAAATGTCAGTAAAACTTTATTTTAGCAATTATGGAGGGGAAGAACTGCAAATAGCGGGTCCCCACTAATTATCTAACTTACCAACAACGTTTCAAATTAGGTCTTGCGAAGCTGCCAAATAATGCTGTATAATCGTATGTGTCTTCATACACCGGCTGCTATAGTCTGATAGCTTTGATTATATATATATATTTTCTCGTGAACCACAAATGCTATTTGCTTGATTTTTACAGAGTATGTTATAAATACCATTCTTATGAAGCCTGACAAATTGTATGCTGTAATTATGAATATTTTCAAATCATTTGTTTGTTTTTCCTAACATGTTACAAATGTTCCCTATGTGAAAGATGCATTATATCTTAATAACGTCTAAACAATTAAAGATATACAGATTATTATTTTCGGTAAAGTTATAACACATTGCTATTAACTATGTGTGTCAGTAAAAGTTTAAAAAATCCTAATAATTTTTTATTGATCCTGCAAAATAGGTGTTTAGGGAACATTTGTAACATTAGGGTTACGATTTGCCATAGACGCGGAATGAGTTTGATTGTGATGTTAAATGGGGTTTAAAGACGCAGTCGCCTCGGTGCTGATTACTATTGCTGTGTTTCTCCACTTCTACTCCATGCTTGGGAACGCCCACATCCAGTGACGTCAAAACCGGTGGAAAAGCGGGCCGGTTCAAAAAAGATCAGCTGGATCCCAGGCCGAGCAGCAGCTCCGGCTCCAGCACCGGCACCATGTCGCTGGAAAAGCGCTAAGTGAGCTCACAGTGAGCTCAGTGTAATGTCTGCTCTGGTGAGCTCACAGTGTGACCTAGTCGTGAGTTCACGTCTTCACTGGGTAGTCCATGACAACTTAATTGACTCAATTCTTGGGCTTAATTGGTCAAAATGACCATTGGTTGAAGGTACTCAGGGACTGATGTGTAGAGAGACTTATTAAACCTGCAGGATTGTGGTTTTCCCAGAACAGAATTAACCAGTGTAGCGTTATGTTGGGTGTATTCTGATAAGAGCATTTTAGCTCTGAGCTGAAGCACTGATCTAAAGAAGACCTCTCCCCCCCAAATTTATCAGATTTCCTTAACTCATCAGCATGTGAACTGGTTTACATCAAAGTGACAGTCTTGGGAGGATGGCACCGAGAATGGGCCAAATAGCTTGGAATCCCTGCTGTGAGATGTCTGGGGAAGGGGGCCTGTAGGAAATAAAAACTCTTTGAAATGGACGAGAGCCGAAATCCCGACACAGAGCTACGAACCCGTGCCAACCGGCATTTCCAAAAGATGGCATGGATTGACATCAGTCATAAATCAAGCCCCCCTGCAATAGGACACTGGGGGCTGAAACCGAAATCCAATCTCAAGAACTCAGGAACCAATCACCTATTGATCTGATAGACTATAAAGGACAAACACGGCCTTTCTTTCTCTCTCTCTCTCACCTGAACCAGTAACTCGCTGCCACAGCTCAACCTGTAGCTCTGTTGCCCGAACCGGAACCAGAAACCAACCAAGTCTTTGCCGGCAACAGAAGAGTTAAACTGGGAGAAGGAGATTGAGCCGTACAAAGAATTCTTTTAAAGGACTTTATTAAATAAAGAACTTTACAGACTGCGCTGCCCGCCTGTGCCCACCTGATCAGTGGAGTTTTACAGCTGGACAAATGACTAAGTCGACTGAATACGAAAGTGTCAGTCATTTAAATAGCTATTTGAGTTTTAAGAAACTTGACCCTTGGAACAAACAGGGCCCTGCTTTCCTCAAAGACTTTGTCTTCAAGTAACTACGGTGGAACCCTGCTTACAAAGAAGATTTTGTGCACAACCTTGGAGCCTTCAAACCAGTGGAAAATCTGTTTGGAAACGACTCTACTTTCGCGAAACCCCAACTTCCAGGTGCATCGACTGAGTGGAAGTTCTTGGACAAAGCCGAACCGGACTGCCTTTGTTCCAAACCACACGGACCTCGTGCCGTGTGCTGTTATCTGAGCCCGAAGGCAGAGAGGCCTCTCTGCGACGAAGTTCAGATAAGTTTAACAGTTTGGAGTTCATGATTCATGACATTTGAGAAATCAATTAGAAATGTTAATCTGTGATTCATAACTCTAGAATGTGTAATATCATTTAGTTTTCTTAAATATAAATGTGTGTTGCATTCAACTGTTTTGTTGATAATTTTAGAAATAAAATCTGTCTACGCCGAGAAATATCTTCTCATTCCTGTTTAACTGTTTAGTCTGAAATTGACACAAGTTAATAGACACCAGATTATAGGTGGCCCTGCCTATCCTTAATCATTGAATAATAATCAGTTAAGGGAAATTGTGGTAACAAGTAATGATAGGATCTTTCTCTCCACCTAAACGTTAATGAGACTGATATATATATATAACGAGAAGTTACCTGACATAAATACTAACCTGCGTAGTTATTTAATGTCTGACTAATAATACTAACAAGAGACTCACCTTCATCTTACTAACTGGTATTGTAGTCAATGTGTTTATAACCTCTTTTGTTTAACGATTTGTGTTATCATATGCGATCCCATGGTCTTTGATTTGGTCACGGAAGTGATTTGTCTTTGATTTGTTGATATAGAGTTGAATTTTAATTAGTTTTTCCCTTTTGTATAATTAGTGTAGTGCTACATTTAGTCTTTGTTTTGAATAAATTTGACAATTTATATCTTTGGAATTGGTGTCTGCGTCCAATTATTACAGAAATTGAGTTCTACAAGATTCCAGGATTCGTGATAAGGTGATACTATAAATTCACTTCTTTAATTGAAATTTATAAGTGTACCTTACGCTACAGGTGGAACGGGAGCTTCGTGCCCTGGATGTGCATCCCACAAATCTCCATCAACTGCAAGATGCTATCCTATCAATATGGGCCAACATTTCTAAAGAATGCTTTCAGCACCTTGTTGAATCAATGCCACGTAGAATTAAGGCAGTTCTGAAGGCGAAAGGGGGTCAAACACAGTATTAGTATGGTGTTCCTAATAATCCTTTAGGTGAGTGTATATGGAAAAGGAACAATATGTGTACATCTCTGCATATGGTGCCCTAACAGATGTGCAAGTTACATGACAGACAGACACTCACACACACTTTCAAAGACAGACAGACAGACAGACACTCACACACACTTTCACACACTCACTTTCACAGACAGACAGACACAGACACAGACACACTCACTTTCACACAGAGACAGGCACATTTTCACACAGAGACAGACACACAAACACACACAAACAGACACAGACACATACTTTGACAGACAGACAGACAGACAGACACACGCATATTATGGGTCTTTGTTGGGTAGTGAAATGGGTAGCATCAGTCGCAGTGTGGGTAATGTCAGGGAGCCAATCATAGTCCCCGTTATTTGCATATCGTGGCGCAAAGCATTCTGGGAAAAGCAACTAAACACGTTTAGTCATGTATTTGTCCATAGTTTACACATGAGATGAACGAGACAGTATGACGTATTGAGCACCTGGGATTCCTCATGTGTATGTGAGGGGCAGAGGAACCGGATCCCAAGTGTGCGTCCCAGGTGCTATAGGTTTCAAAGCATGCAGGGGAATAGGCACCCCACCCTGACACGTATATAAGATTGGATAGGGAGATATAAATAGCAATGGGGAGACTCTTGTACTTGGTGTGGCTCTATCCATATAGTGGGGCCAGCAGGTGCAGCAATAGAAGCTCAGCCTGGGGAGACTGGATTTAGCATTTCCTCTCCATTTTGATAACTATCCATAATCATTTCTGCAAAATACTTCTATGATACCTATGTATGTTTTTTACTTGTACTATATTATACTATCAAGTATCAGTGTACACATACAATGTGACCTGTTACATTAATACAGAGGCCACGGAAGGCCAGATCACTAATAGCCACTGTCCCCTGATATTACACTTTTTTACAATCACTTTGGCACTCATTTCAGAACCTTGATGTCATTTTTCAAAACTCTAGACACTAAACTCACACCCGATGATCAAAATGCACATTTTTCAAAACTCTAACACTTTTTTACAATTGCTTGGATACAATACACATCAACCTCAGATCATTTGTTCATTGAACTAAAATGACACAACTTAACATCAAAGTATTACCATTTCAAAATGCAATTCACACATTACATCTGAGATCACTGTCTATTCATTTCATTACAAAGATCTAACTATCAATTGATACAGCTGCTCAAAATGATAAGTGACTGTTGCATTACTCTTAATGCATAGTTTTATGGAAACTGACAAACAGTATTCCATGTTTCGATCATGAAAGTTTCAGGATAATGAGATCCATTGACACCAATAACCGAGGAGCATGGTTTCTTAGGGTTACCATAGACTTGACTGTGTCTTCTTGTTTGTGAAGGAACAGGACTGTGTTTTCCTGTCTGGGTTCCCGCAGGCTTAAGTGGGTTTGACCTACTATTAGAAAAAAAAAAAAAAAGGAGCGCTAATTAATTGTTCAATATCTGATACGCCGGTGATAATATAAAATAACGTGTTTATAGTTTATAGAAGTTTATAGTGTTTATGGTAAATGAAGAAAAGTCATTAAGTTATATACAAGTTCTATAAATGCAAACATTGAAAAGCATGTTTGTTGTTATTCCTATATAGGATTTAGTATTATTTGTGTTTTCTTGTTTTTTGCTATGTTTTCTCCCCTGTCGTTTATTGTTATTTTGCGGGCTTGCACGCCTTGGTTGTTGTGTACAAAACGATACATAGAAAATGGGAAAACGTGTTACTGTGTGGGAACAGCTCTAGTAAGACGGGCGACCCGCCACTTAAAGGTACACATGTAAGGTACATGTATGATAACTATGGAGTGAAGCGGTGCGTTTGACTGGACAATAGGTGACAGAAAATTAAGGTTTCCAGAAGATGGGACTTTTGATTCAGATAGACTTGAGCACCTAAAAACGGTTTTGCAAAATAGGAATACAAAGCATTAAGAAATGAGAAACCAAAGCTAGCTATCTTAAAACATTTGTTAGAGAAAAGAAAGAAAAGACAACAGGCATAATTCAATCTGAATGCCCCGAAGACAAATTAAAAATATATATATATGTTTTTCAGTATAAATGACAGTCCTCAAGATACTGAAGGAAAATTACTAGATAAGTAATAAATAAGGGTAGTTTGAGACACTGCAGGTCAATATAACATGCCAACCAAAACCATGGTATCTGAATTTACTATGGATACAAATTAATATGTGTCTCTTTGTATGTTTGTACGTTTTCAGTTTGCGCAAGGTAAATGTCCATATTTTGACTTTTTCATGTACTGTATAGTCCAGAATATGACTAAGAGAGTCATAAGTCACAAATAGTTACAGAATGATAGCTAAAAAACGCCAGTTAAATATGTTGTAATAACAGACCTACAAGAAAGTCAGCATTTAACTGTACACAGAATGCTATTGCAAACAGAAATAATAATACAAAATTAAGTTATTTAAATAGGTCTTACGAATACAGAAGTTAAAAGTAACATGTTAGAAATGGAATTAGAGCCAAATTTAGAAATAGGAATCCGAGGCAACCACAAACATTCGGTGAAGGTTTCTTACATATTGATAAATAGATAACCAGATACTCCAGGAAATTAACGATGTGCTCATTTGGAAGCTATGAGTTCCACAATGAAGAGTTTTTAAATCCCTAGTAATAGATCCCTAAATACAATGTGTAGGTAAGAAATTAACTATTGATCAGTTCAATCTGGATTCGGGAACAGTTCTTCTGAACCTGTACTGGTGTAGATTGGACTTCAATAGGAGGAAGTGACACAATAAAGACATGAGCCGCGCAGGAGGACAGTCTTAGTGCCCACGCAGGTTCTTAGTTGGGGAAATCATTGACTGGACACATTTTTTGAAAATGTGCTTTCCTGAAGTACCTGGACATCATTATTCAGATCAATGAAAAGGCTTATTTTCCAAAGATTAAATACATTCATTAACTACAATAATGTAGTGAAATGTATATAAATAGTAATAATACAAATCGATCAAATATAACTTGCATTTTCTTGTAAGAAATTAGGAATAGGAGAAAGAACAGCTGTTGGGATGCAGTGCGATGTTATCCAAAATTGAAAGCGGTTGAGAAAGGAGAGTTTGTTCTGTGTGAGACAAATGTACTGCCACGAGAGACTCTGATGGTGATTGACTGGAATATGAGGGAAAATAATGAAGTTACTACAGGTATAACTAAAGGTGTAACATAACTAATTTAATGAAACATAGTCATGGCAAGTTATAAAACTGTTTGGAAATAGTCCTTTCACAAACAGAAATACCCTATCAATTAGGAAGAGGGGGGCAGGGGGCAAGGGCCGTATGTGCTCCTCTGCTCCCCCTGTTCGCCTGAGCAGACAAGCAGCCTGAGATGAGAGAGAGAGAGAGAGAGAGAGAGAGAGAGAGAGAGAGAGAGAGAGAGAGAGAGAGAGAGAGAGAGAGAGAGAGAGAGAGAGAGAGAGAGAGAGAGAGAGAAGTCAGAGACAAGGCAGAGACTGTAAGTACGTGTAAGGGTTCATAACTTATTACAAACAGAGCAAGAGTGTAATGAATGGTAATTTACACTGCTTGTATTAATAATGATAATAATATTGATGTTGATACAGACGAATACGTCACATACTAGATGACAACCGCATAAAACTAATAATAATGAAAATAGGAATAATAGGAGTATGGAAATAATTTCAAATTATGGTTTATTGGTAAAAAATGAATTGAGAAACAAAGATTAATAACTGCCATCATTTACCCAACTACTATTAACTATGGTGTTGAAGGAGCTGCTGTAATAGTTATTGTAATGTTCTCAGGTATTTAAGTTAGATAAAAGGACAAAGATAAGCACATTGTTTTGAAACTTTGACAACTCCACACAAAAAGAGTATCTACACTAGGAAGTAAAGCTGATTCAATAAACACAGAAGATATGATGCTGCTGACGACAGCTGAGTGCTGTACTGAAATAATTTGATAAATGAGATAAATTGGAATCAAGATTATTATTATTTTGAATTGTCCCTTTACTAGAAACCTTATAGATTGTGCGAATGTCAACTAATGTGATAGAGATGCCTTTTATAAGGACGATCTCTGATGTTGTGTGAACCACACATTGTGTCTTCAGACTGATTTATTCCACATGGCAGATATGCATATTATGAATCGTGTCCTGAAGGAACCGATGTCTGACCCATATGGAGAAGATGCTGGTGTTCTTGTTGAGACACAGTAGGCCGAGGGCGCGGCTTTAAAGACAGCCTCACAGCAACTTGAACAGACCAATGCTGAGGTCCACTACGCTGAAGTGATGCTTGACTCAGTGGAGAAATAAGTTAAAATACTATAATTAAAGGTTTTCCAGATTATAGGAATCTACAATATATTGTGAAACTGCTCAGATGACGTCCGCAGTAGCACATATTCTTCTATTGATAGTTTAATTTATAATGTACTATTAGTGGAGATGTCACATTATTCAAATGAATAGAATGACAGCCATGAAGTCAGAATCAGTCCATTGCCCTTCACTTAAGATTTGTACAATGTATAATGTTTATAAATCAAAACTGAGGCTGAAGTAGTAAAAGTAGCAAAAATACAGTTAAGGGATGTTATATGTAGATTTCGCATTCCAGGGAAATTTCCAGTGATAGGAACACTCACTTCACTGGGACAATAGTGCAGGAACTATGCAAAGCCCTGCGAGGTAAACAACATTTTCACTGCCCCATCAGGCTCAGTCAGCTGGAGCAGTGGAGAAACAAAATGGGATATTAAAGAATAAGCTGTCTAATATATGCAAACAAACAGGACTCAAACGTCCAGATCCCCTTCCTATAGTCCTAATGACAATGAAATCGTCAGCAAATTGAGAAAAACAGGTCTTTCTCCGTGTGAGATTATTATGGGATGACTTATGAGACTCTCCATCACTCCTCCATTGTCTGTAAGGGAAATGGACATCCACTTGATGGATGATGCTATGTTGTCTTTTTGTATGGGACTAACACGTGCTTTCGAAGCTGTCCATTCACAGATGAAAGCCGCCCAGACTGAACCATCCCAGCAGGTTTACCACCCCTTCCAGCAAGATGACTGTGTATATCAAAGCACACAAGAGAAAGTCCTCCCAACAGCCCAGGTGGACAGGGCCCTACCAGGTGCTCCTGACCACCCACACAGCTGTGAAGTGCCTAGGAACGACGACATGGATCCACTCCTCACACTGCAAACTTGCCAATCGAGGCGATCAGCACAACCCTGGTGGAGAACAGAGGGATAAAGGAATTGTTCTTCCACATCAGATTTGACATTACTGTATGTATGCAGGCCCTTGTAATTGCTTTTCCAATACTGCCAACAGGTTATTGATGATTGATTTCACATTGTGGTACGAGTATCGAGTGAAATGCGTGCTATCCACCTCAACAACACAGCGATAACATGGAGCCGGCAGGTGATCCAGGTCACAATAGAGGTCAAGCAGTGGGAGGAGGAAGACGTGGTGGTCAAAGGTGTAGCGTAAGGTACACTTATAAAATTCAATTAAAGAAGTGAATTTATAGTATCACCTTATCACGAATCCTGGAATCTTGTAGAACTCATTTTCTGTAATAATTGGATGCAGACACCAATTCCAAAGATATAAATTGTCAAATTTATTCAAAAACAAAGACTAAATGTAGCACTACACTAATTATACAAAAGGGAAAAACTAATTAAAATTCAACTCTAGATCAACAAATCAAAGACAAATCACTTCCGTGACCAAATCAAAGACCATGGGATCGCATATGATAACACACAAATCATTAAACAAAAAAGGTTATAAACACATTGACTACAATACCGGTTAGTAAGACGAAGGTGAGTCTCTCATTAGTATTGTTAGTCAGACATTCAATAACTATGCAGGTTAGTATTTATGTCAGGTAACTTCTCGTTATATATATATCAGTCTCATTAACGTTTAGGTGGAGAGAAAGATCCTATCATTACTTGTTACCACAATTTCCCTTAACTGATTATTATTCAATGATTAAGGATAGGCAGGGCCACCTATAATCTGGTGTCTATTAACTTGTGTCAATTTCAGACTAAACAGTTAAACAGGAATGAGAAGATATTTCTCGGCGTTGACAGATTTTATTTCTAAAATTATCAACAAAACAGTTGAATGCAACACACATTTATATTTAAGAAAACTAAATGATATTACACATTCTAGAGTTATGAATCACAGATTAACATTTCTAATTGATTTCTCAAATGTCATGAATCACAAACTCCAAACTGTTAAACTTATGTGAACTTCGTCGCAGAGAGGCCTCTCTGGCTTCGGGCTCAGATAACAGCACACGGCACGAGGTCCGTGTGGTTTGGAACAAAGGCAGTCCGGTTCGGCTTTGTCCAAGAACTTCCACTCAGTCGATGCACCTGGAAGTTGGGGTTTCGCGAATGTAGAGTCTTTTCCAAACAGATTTTCCACTGGTTTGAAGGCTCCAAGGTTGTGCACAAAATCTTCTTTGTAAGCAGGGTTCCACCGTAGTTACTTGAAGACAAAGTCTTTGAGGAAAGCAGGGCCCTGTTCGTTCCAAGGGTCAAGTTTCTTAAGACTCAAATAGCTATTTAAATGACTTTCGTATTCAGTCGACTTAGTCAATTGTCCAGCTGGATGGCTGGGCACAGGCGGGCAGCGCAGTCTGTAAAGTTCTTTATTTAATAAAGTCCTTTAAAAGAATTCTTCGTACGGCTCAATCTCCTTCTCCCAGTTTAACCCTTCTGTTGCTGGTAAAGACTTAGTTGGTTTCTGGTTCCGGTTCTGGCAACAGAGATACAAGTTGAGCTGTGGCAGCGAGTTACTGGTTTAGGTGAGAGAGAGAGAGAGATGCCGTGCGTTACCCTTTATACGCCTGTCAGATCAATAGGTGATTGGTTCTTTAGTTTGTGAGATTGGATTTCGGCTTCAGCCCCCAGTGTCCTATTGGAGGGGGGCTTGATTTATGACTGATGTCAATCCATGCCATCTTTTGGAAATGCCGGTTGGCACGGGTTCGTAGCTCTGTGTCGGGATTTCGGCTCTCGTCCATTTCAAAGAGTTTTTATTTCCTACAGGCCCCCTTCCCCAGACATCTCACAGCAGGGATTCCAAGCTATTTGGCCCATTCTTGGTGCCATCCTCCCAAGACTGTCACTTTGATGTAAACCAGTTCACATGCTGATGAGTTAAGGAAATCTGATAAATTTGGGGGGGAGAGGTCTTCTTTAGATCAGTGCTTCAGCTCAGAGCTAAAATGCTCTTATCAGAATACACCCAACATAACGCTACATACCCCCTTTCTTGAATGGGACTGAGGTCGACTAGGGCGTTATCCCCTTCAAGACAAAATAAGACGTTAAGCATTTATCTCAAAGTTATGTAACAGAATTCAACAGTGGACTTCACCATTCATGACCCCGAGAAATCAAAGAAAACAAACTAATAGTTCATTATTTAAGCAGAATGTATTCCAATCAAATTGACAATCCTATACTAGCACATATACAGGTTACATATTAAAACACAAGTACATTAAAACAAAAAAACAATTGGTATTACTCAGTATTGAGTATGGTTACTGACGGTAACCAATAGGTGGAAGTTGATTAACAGAGGGAGGTGACTGGGAATTCAGGTGTTATTCAGGCACCTGACCTTCACTATGTCTATAATAGTTGGTAGGGACCTGGGTTCGAATGGTTGGCTTACATGGTAAGCCGGTGCCCCCTTTAGGGACATGCACAAAAAATGGTCTCATTGGGAAGTTGTACCTTGGTGGCTGTATCATATCTGTCATTCAATTCCACAGGCTTTGGTGATTCAACTTGAGCCCACAACCTGTTCAATAGATCCTGACCAATGATCAACTTCTCTGTTTCAAATTTGGAAATATAAACTGGATGAACCAACTTAATCTTCCCAAAGGTGAACTCTAACAATGCCTTTTGAGTGAGCTGTGCCTTAGTCTCTGTGTAACTTGTAATGTTCACACTACAAGCTTCCACTTTCAGTCGTTGGTCTGAGGTTTCCATAATTTGTTTCAGGTTGCCCATTGTGGTGGCAGACATTAAACAAATTTCAGCCCCAGTGTCCAACAAGGCTCCTCACTCCCACACATTCTCAATGGTCACTTCTATGTAAACTTGCTTGGCTCTGCCTCTCTGTGTCAGATCACCCAGTAACATCACCAAAGGTTCAGCTTGCCTGCAGGCAACTTCCCCCACTGGGAGGTCCCAGTGGGCTGATGTGTCAGAGAAACCCCCCTGCTGTTCCTCACATCCAATCAAAAACACAGAGGCGGGGACAGGGGGTGGTTCCAGAGCTAGTCATTCCTTAGGTGGCGAGTCCGGCCCTTTACCCTGGCTACTAACTTCCAGTTTGGGAAGAGGGGGCAAAGGGAGCAGAGCTAAGCGTAGCAGTAGCTCAGAAACTGCAACATTGCTCAGAGACTGAGTTAACCCACCTAGGCTAGGAGCAGATTTCTTTTTTTTATTGTAAGCCTGGGTGTCTTGGATTCCATCCTTGGGAGGTTCTTTCCTTCTTTGAATCTCTGTCCCCTCTAACTCCAGTGGAGAAATAGGGCTCTCAGAGCGCCTTGCCAGTACTTGGGTGCTTGAATCTTTACGATCAGAAGTGCTATTGTACTTGCTTTCCCAAGCTTTCTGTGCCATTTTTTCGAATTTCAGCTATGTTCATATACGTTGCGTCTGCATGTAATATGATCATTTCCTTAATCGTTGGGAACAAATTAGCAACAAACAACCCTTTAAAGCTCACCTCTTCCTCGGCCCCGGGTCGATCTTGACCCGCAAAATAGGTTTTCCTAAGCTTTTCATAGTAATCACGGGGGGACTCATGCTTACCCTGTTTGATCTGGTGTGCGGCAGTCACTGCTGCCACTGGATCAATGAACCTGGAATAGTCCCTAACTAATGCTCTGCACAAGCGTTGAAACCTATCGCAGACCATGGACCCTTGCCTCTCCATCCAAGAATGGACTTGGCGAGAGGTAGTTTTGCGGATTAGGAGAACCTTTTCCTTCTCCGTAGCCTCAGGATAGAAACTCAAAGCATACTTAATGTCCTTAATATACGCTTCCACATTTCCTTCCTTGTCTGCTGGGTTAAAGGTTTCACAATCTTTAGCCAGTTCTCTCAACTGGCGCATGTTAACCTTTCGGTCTGGACTCTCGGGAGAGGAAGTTCGTCTGTGCGACGAGCTTCTTACCCTGGATGGAGAAAGACTACAGGGAGGGGTACGATCAGGACGAGGCAACCCGGGGCCTAAATGTGGAGACGGTGTGCGACTCCGTGCATTGGCCGGTTCCGGCTGTTCCTTTATGCTGTCAGGTGTCAGCTTTGCAGCCCACCAAGAGGCAGCTTTCAGGGCCCCTATTTGTTGCTTGAGACGCTCATTTTCAACTTCAGTTGATTTGAGTTCTCCCCTAAGCACCTGATTTACTCTCCTCATTTCTTCACTGTCCCTTTTTAAATGTATGACCTCGCCTTCGAGTATCTCCATTTTTACAGTGCCCAAATCTTTCTCCCTGACTGTTTTGCAAAGACACATTTCCAAAACATCCCGGTCCTTCAAAACTATCCTTTCATTTTCAACCGCTTTACATCTGTCATTTTGCAGACCTTTTACTTGGATCAGAGTTGTTTCCAATTCAACTTGACATTGTCTTAAATCATTTCCTAATTGCTCTCTCTGTTCAATTAAGTCCTCTTTTTCAGCATTCAACACAATGACTTGTTTTCCACAAGTATCTAGCTTTCCTTCAAATTCTAAAACCATTCCATGCCGTTTGGCTCTTTCTTCTTTCGCTTTAGCATACTTTTCTCCTAGCTTTTTCAGTTTTTCAAACTTGCTTATGATCCAGTTCACTACCCTTGAGCTCGCAAGTGCTAAGCTAGCCATAACTTTCATCACCTCTATCGACTCTTTTTCGAGTTGCGTCGTAGTGTCGTTTACCAACTGAGTTCGACGCGACTCTACTTCAAAGTCCAAACTGCCTAGTTGTCCAAGGAATTCAGGAATCTCTGTTCCTGGTACCTTAACAATCAATGCTTCACATGGGGACATTTGGGTAATCATTGTTTTGGCTATTCAGTAACAACCCAACAGAACAGTACTCGATTAATCACCTAATGACTCTAATGCCAACGCTTAGGATATCAACAATTTATCACAAGTAACTAAAACAGACTTAATCTTTTGTGACTTTGGATTTATGACTGATGTCAATCCATGCCATCTTTTGGAAATGCCGGTTGGCCTGGGTTCGTAGCTCTATGTCGGGATTTCGGCTCTCATCCACTTCAAAGAGTTTTTATCACCCACAGGCCCCTTTCTCCAGACATCTCATAGCAGAATAACAAACTATTTGGCCTCTTCTCGGTGCCATCCTCCCCAAAACTGTCACTTTGATGCAAACCAGTTCCAAGCTGATGAGCTAAGGAAATCTGATAACTTTGGGGGGGAGAGGTCTTCTTTAGATCCGTGCTTCAGCTCAGAGCCCAAATACTCTTATCCAAATACACCCAACATAACGCTACACACCACATCCCAAAGATTTTCTATTGGGTTGAGATCTGGTGACTGTGGGGGCCAGTTTAGTACAGTGAACTCATTGTCATGTTCAAGAAACCAATTTGAAATGATTCGACCTTTGTGACATGGTACATTATCCTGCTGGAAGTAGCCATCAGAGGATGGGTACATGGTGGTCATAAAGGGATGGACATGGTCAGAAACAACGGGCCGTGGCATTTAAACGATGCCCAATTGGCACTAAGGGGCCTAAAGTGTGCCAAGAAAACATCCCCCACACCATTACATCCACTACCACCAGCCTGCACAGTGGTAACAAGGCATGATGGATCCATGTTCTCATTCTGTTTACGCCAAATTCTGACTCTGAAATCGAGACTCATCAGACCAGGCAACATTTTTCCAGTCTTCAACTGTCCAATTTTGGTGAGCTTGTGCAAATTGTAGCCTCTTTTTCCTATTTGTAGTGGAGATGAGTGGTACCCAGTGGGGTCTTCTGCTGTTGTAGCCCATCCGCCTCAAGGTTGTACGTGTTGTGGCATCACAAATGCTTTGCTGCATACCTCGGTTGTAACGAGTGGTTATTTCAGTCAAAGTTGCTCTTCTATCAGCTTGAATCGAGTCGGCCCATTCTCCTCTGAGCTCTAGCATCAACAAGGCATTTTCGCCCACAGGACTGCCGCATACTGGATGTTTTTCCCTTTTCACACCATTCTTTGTAAACCCTAGAAATGGTTGTGCGTGAAAATCCCAGTAACTGAGCAGATTGTGAAATACTCAGACCGGCCCGTCTGGCACCAACAACCATGCCACGCTCAAAATTGCTTAAATCACCTTTCATTCCCATTCAGACATTCAGTTTGGAGTTCAGGAGATTGTCTTGACCAGGACCACACCCCTAAATGCATTGAAGCAACTGCCATGTGATTGGTTGGTTAGATAATTGCATTAATGAGAAATTGAACAGGTGTTCCTAATAATCCTTTAGGTGAGTGTATATGTATGTATGTATGTATGTATGCATGTCCAATTGCTTTGACAATTCAAATGCACTGAATTGAGAGAGAGAGAGAGAGAGAGAGAGAGAGAGAGAGAGAGAGAGAGAGAGAGAGAGAGAGTTGTAGTCCAGACCACTGCAAAATTCCTGCTGAAGTGATCTGGATCACCACCCAATGGCCCAAGGACCACTGCAAACTTGGATTTCAATGTATTTGTGTAATCTGTGTTGCAATAGCACCTACCATGTTCCTTTGTGGTGATCTGGTTAATTCTGATCTGGGAAAACCACAATCCTGCAGGTTTAATAAGTCTCTCTACACATCAGTCCCTGAGTACCTTCAACCAATGGTCATTTTGACCAATTAAGCCCAAGATTTGAGTCAATTAAGTTGTCAAGGACTACCCAGTGAAGACGTGAACTCACGACTAGGTCACACTGTGAGCTCACCAGAGCAGACATTACACTGAGCTCACTGTGAGCTCACTTAGCGCTTTTCCAGCGACATGGTGACGGTGCTGGAGCCGGAGCCGCTGCCCTTAGCCGGTGGCTAACCCACCTCTATGTTACAAATGTTCCCTAAACACTTATTTTGCAAGATCAATAAAAATCCTTTAGGAAATTTAAACTTTTACTGACACACATAGTTAATAGCAATGTATTATAACTTTACCAAAAATAATAATCTGTATATCTTTAATTGTTTAGACGTTATTAAGATATAATGCATCTTTCACATAGGGAACATTTGTAACATGTTAGGAAAAACAAACAAATGATTTGAAAATATTCATAATTACAGCATACAATTTGTCAGGCTTCATAAGAATGGTATTTATAACATACTCTGTAAAAATCAAGCAAATAGCATTTGTGGTTCACGAGAAAATATATATATATATATAATCAAAGCTATCAGACTATAGCAGCCGGTGTATGAAGACACATACGATTATACAGCATTATTTGGCAGCTTCGCAAGACCTAATTTGAAACGTTGTTGGTAAGTTAGATAATTAGTGGGGACCCTCTATTTGCAGTTCTTCCCCTCCATAATTGGTAAAATAAAGTTTTACTGACATTTTATTGACCCTACCACTGCATAGGGCACATCTGTAACATGAACGCTACTGAATGGCACATACATTGAAAACTACGGAGAACTGAGACTAATCCACTTTACACTTCATAAATAATCTTAAAACGTTTCCAACCAAGGCAACACCCACTTGAAATACGTTCATTCTCATTTTTGGTAAACAAAAAGAGAGATTGTTACATATGTTCCCTATGATGCATCTACAGAGAGAGAGAGACAGACAGACACTAACTCTCTCTCTCTCTCTCTCTCTCTCAGCTGGGAGTGTGTGGGAGGGGTCTGCAGTGAGCGGGAGTGCTGCTGAGAGCTCTGTCCTTTGGCTGCGTTTTTTTGTTGCTTTACTTTTTTCAGTTTGTTTATTTTGTCTTCTGTTTTCAGTGCTTTTCTTATTGTGGGGGAACAGGGGAGGGGAGGGGGGAGTACCGGTAGTTCTTCCCGGGTCGGGGGGTCGGACCCCCTGAATGCGTCTTTTGAAAAACTGACCCGACGCCATGGAGTCAAGATCGCTCCGGTGCAGTTCTGCCCCCTAGAGCAGTGTGTGTTAGCGTTTGGGGAGGTAGCAGGGTGTGAAAATATCAAGTCTGCTGCCATTGTTATCTTCTTAAAAACCACTGATCTGCTCAATCAGCTAGTGGCTAATGGCACAGTGTTAGACGACACTTTCACCCCGGTGTTGCCGCTCGCTGCTCCTGCCCGGAAGGTAACGCTGTCTAACGTCCCTCCGTTCATCCGCACCGGCTCGGGCAGCTGATGTCCGGCATTAAGAGGGTCCCGCTGGGCTGCAAAGCCCCGCAACTGAAACACGTCGTGTCCTTCCGAAGGCAGCTGTATATGATCCTCAATAACATCAATGAGGATCTTAATGTCTCCGAAGTTGGATCTCTCTTGCTGCCACCACCACGAAGATTGCTCTTTAGTAATGTTGGAAAGTCAAAGACAGCAACCGTCAGGGTTCTTGCATATGACGTATTCGTACTGCACCTCTCTGCAAGGATCCAGGACAGTTTGTCAATGTAAACTCCAGTGCCTGGGAACTTTTCCACCTAAAAGACAATGGTAAATAAAAAACAAGTTTATCCCCAAACTATTCTTATATTATGTTAAGTGGAATACATTATCAGTAAGGCTGTGATTTTGTTACAGAAATGTGTTATTAAAGACCACAGTATGTCTCAATTCTAAGTTTATTAATTTACACACATAATAAAGTCAGTGAATCTGTGACACCCATAATTCAATTACATTCTTATTATCAACTATAACTATGAATATAACTGATAATGTAGCATCATTAGATTGTTTACAACCAATATTTGTTTTCAATATATATATTTTTACCTTGTCTTTGTAATATTGTAGACCAAGAGTGTTATACCTGTTTTGGTGATTCTTTGTCAGATTCAGAACAATTTGCTGTGGGGCTGTCAGAACCACTTGATGGTGACACACTTTTGTCTTCATTGCTGATAAATGTGGCTTTTGTTACAATTTTTTTCAGATTGTCCAAAAGGTCTGGAATCTCTGGAGAAAAAAACCTTAGTATTAAATGATAATCATTTCTAGTAATATATTTAATACAAAGTGAAAACAAAACCATCAATGCCTGCAATTATACTTGAGAGACTTGCTCTATGTTATTGGCAAACTGACCTTTTTGTGGGTCATTAACATTAGCTACGAAAAAAATAAAAAAGATAAAATACAAGAATTACCAGGTCTAATGTAATGCATATAGTCATTAATGTAGGATTATGAAGTTATGTTGAAAAACTTTATTTAATAATCAGTATTATTAAACTATTAGACAGTGCACATTAAGAGTCTGTATTGTGGTTCTAGATTACTTCAGTATGATCAACTATAATACATTACTCTGGAATCTAAATTACTGAAGAATAACATTTATCAAGGTAAGGAATTATTTGCTATAAATAAAAAAACTTACCATCAATCATACGGTTTCGAAGACATTGGTTTTCATTTTTAAGTCTTGTGTTTTCCTTTTCGAACTGCTTAACTTTTTGCTGTAGCTCAACTTCACTGGACTCTTTAAATGTCTGTAGAATATGACGGGATCTAATTCTTGAAGCTCCATCGGTTTTCTCTTATTTTGTGCTGTATTCAGAGAGAAAAAGAGTTTAAAATGAATATATATATATATATAATGAAAATGATTTAAAAAAAACAATCCTGCAATACATTTATTTTATATTTGCAGTAATTATCTCACCGGTAACTGTGGTTCATCAAGGTCACTATCATCTGAAATTTGAAGTTTTTTGTTTGGTTTAGGTACTCTCTTCATTTTAGGACAGGGCATTTTTGTTAGGTCATTAAGTTTTCTTCTTAGTTCGCCTTCTTTTCCTAAAATAAAAATAAAATAAATAAAACCCTGCATTATGTCCACAGATATTTGGGGATTATATTTATTTGTCATAAAAATACTGTGCTTTGACCATACAAATTAAGATGAACAGCCAACACTGAATCAAAACTGAAGTTAAATTATATCTGGTTTAATTTATTTTGTGATTTGGGGGATTTTATTGTAAAGCACAACACACAATAAATCGTTCTTACAAATGCCAGTCAAGTATGACGAGTTTTAGCGCCCTCACCACCACCTACCATGTTATAAGAGTATGTTAGAAGTACAACACATTAATAACTTAAACATTCATTTCAAATATACTGTGATTGTATATATCAAATAGCATGTAAAGACTTTAATGTTTTTTTTTTTTAAATAAACATTGTTACCAGTCATAATGATCTGCGCTTCATGGACAGGCCATCCACCTTTTGGAGGTTTGTTCGTGTCTCTCCACTCTGCTCTGAAGTTTCGAGTCGTCTCTTCGTCATCATCAGCAATGCTGAATAAATCAAAATTGCGAAAGCAAGCAGTGGGAATCACGCTGTAAGAGTCTTTGTCGACCCCGCTTTCCCACTTCACCAACGCGTGCATCACCGCCATACTACCTTCACCTTCTCGTCCGTTTTTTCTGCGCGTTTTTCCCCCGACAAGTCACGGCACAAAAAACAGTCCCGCTCTGCATTCTGGTACTTGGCGTTCTTAATAACACCAACAGGGTGTAATCGCATAGACCACTCGAGTATAAAGTACTACATATCCCATCAGTTACTGTTTTTTTTCATCTTCTGAAACTGCAATTTAGCACTTTCAACTGTTTCTTAGTGATTCCTAGAATTACTAACCGGTATTGTAGTCAATGTGTTTATAACCTTTTTTGTTTAACGATTTGTGTGTTATCCTATGGGATCCCATGGTCTTTGATTTGGTCACGGAAGTGATTTGTCTTTGATTTGTTGATCTAGAGTTGAATTTTAATTAGTTTTTCCCTTTTGTATAATTAGTGTAGTGCTACATTTAGTCTTTGTTTTTAAATAAATTTGACAATTTATATCTTTGGAATTGGTGTCTGCGTCCAATTATTACAGAAATTGAGTTCTACAAGACTCCAGGATTCGTGATAAGGTGATACTATGAATTCACTTCTTTAATTGAAATTTAAAAGTGTACCTTACGCTACATACATATATATATATATATATATATATATATATGTATGTATGTATGTATGTATGTCCAATTGCTTTGACAATACAAATGAATAGAATTGAGAGGGAGAGAGAGAGAGAGAGACAGACAGACAGACTGACAAACAGAAAAACAGACAGACATAGACACACACACACACACACACACAGAGCCAGCCAGCCAGCCAGCTCAGCGATGACATCACGAGCCTCTCTCAGCTGACTGCTATGACATCACAGAGCACGTACATTCCGTTGCTTGCCGTCTGTCAACCACTCAGTCACTGCCAGCCAGACTGGCTGGCTGGCTGGATGGGGGGGCTGCTTGCTGCTGCTGCGTACCTTAGCAAGCTTATTTGCTTGACCGGCCTTCCTACTCCTCTGCCCACATGCCCACCTATGCCCGATCTGCTGTTCACCTGGATCACAGCTCCGCCCCAACAAGGCAGATCCTCCCAAAAATGGTACAAACTCACCCACGATCCCCTCCACGGAAAGCTTTAGCAAAAGGCAAAAGCGTTATACGTAATGAAGAGGAACCCGAGTCCAAGACGCATCCGACCAGCCATACATATTTGTGTGTATTAAAGATCACATTTTCTTACATTTAGTTTTTCTGTACTTTATTACATCTTATTGTGATTTATAAATGTATTGTTTCTTTTCCATATGTATGTATGTATGTATGTGTGTGTGTGTGTGTCTGTCTCTGTGTGAAAGTGAGTGTGTGTGTCTGTACGTGTGTGTGCCTGTCTCTGTGTGAAAGTGAGTGTGTGTGTGTGTGTGTGTGTATGTCTGTCTGTGAAAGTGTGTGTGTGTGGGTGTGAGTGTCTGTCTGTCTGTCTGTCATGTAACTCGCACATCTGTGAGGGCACCATTTTTGCAGAAGAGATGTACACATTTTGGAGCAACATATGCTGCCATCCAGACATCATCTTTTCCAGTGACGTCCCTGCATTTTCAAAAAGATCACATTTTATTACATTTTGTTTATCTGTACTTTATTACATCTTATTGTGATTTATACTTGTAATGTTTCTTTTCCATATATATGTATGTACAGTGGGGGAAAAAAGTATTTGATCCCCTGCTGATTTTGTACGTTTGCCCACTGACAAAGAAATGATCAGTCTATAATTTTAATGGTAGGTGTATTTTAACAGTGAGAGACAGAATAACAGCCAAAAAATCCAGAAAAATGCATTTCAAAAAAGTTATACATTGATTTGCATGTTAATGAGGGAAATAAGTATTTGACCCATTTTCAATGCCCTGGCTTAGGGAAGGAGGTTCTCACCCATGATTTGACGGTACATGGCCCCGTCCATCGTCCCTTTGATGCGGTGCAGTTGTCCTGTCCCCTTAGCAGAAAAACAGCCCCAAAGCATAATGTTTCCACCTCCTTGTTTGATGGTGGGAATGGTGTTCTTGGGGTCATTCCTCCTCCTCCAAACACGGCGAGTTGAGTTGATGGCAAACAGCTTGATTTTGGTCTCATCTGAGACCACTTTCACCCAGTTCTCCTCTGAATCATTCAGATGTTCATTGGCAAACTTCAGACGGGCCTGTACATGTGCTTTCTTGAGCAGGGGGACCTTGCGGGGGCGCTGCAGGATTTCAGTCCTTCATGGCGTAGTGTGTTACCAATTGTTTTCTTGGTGACTATGGTCCCAGCTACCTTGAGATCATTAACAAGATCCTCCCATGTAGTTCTGGGCTGATTCCTCACCGTTCTCATGATCATTGAAACTCCACGAGGTGAGATCTTGCATGGAGCCCCAGACTGAGGGAGACTGACAGTTATTTTGTGTTTCTTCCATTTGCGAATAATCGCACCAACTGTTGTCACCTTCTCACCAAGCTGCTTGGTGATGGTCTTGTAGCCCATTCCAGCCTTGTGTAGGTCTACAATCTTGTCCCTGACATCCTTGGACAGCTCTTTGGTCTTGGCCATGGTGGAGAGTTTGGAATCTGATTGATTGATTGCTTCTGTGGACAGGTGTCTTTTATACAGGTAATGAGCTGAGATTAGGAGCACTCCCTTTAAGAGAGTGCTCCTAATCTCAGCTCGTTACCTGTATGAAAGACACCTGGGAGCCAGAAATCTTGCTGATTGATAGGGGATCAAATACTTATTTCCCTCATTAACATGCAAATCAATTTATAACTTTTTTGAAATGCGTTTTTCTGGATTTTCTTGTTGTTATTCTGTCTCTCACTGCTAAAATACACCTACCATTAAAATTATAGACTGATCATTTCTTTGTCAGTGGGCAAACGTACAAAATCAGCAGGGGATCAAATACTTTTTTCCCTCACTGTATGTATGTATGTATGTATGTATGTAAGTGTGTGTGTGTCTGTCTCTGTGTGAAAGTGTGTGTGTGTGTGTGTGTGTGTGTGTGTGTGTGTGTGTGTGCGTGTGTCTGTCTGTGAAAGTGTGTGTGTGTGTGTGTGTGTGTGTGCCTGTCTGTGAAAGTGTGTGTGTGTGTGTGGGTGTGACAGTGTGTATGAGTGTCTGTCTGTCATGTAACTCGCACATCTGTGAGGGCACCATTTTTGCAGAAAGAGATGTACACATTTTGGAGCAACATATGCTGCCATCCAGACATCATCTTTTCCAGGGACGTCCCTGCATTTTTCAGCAGGATAACGCCAAACCACATTCTGCTCAGATTTCAAGCGCATGGTTGCGTAGGCAGAGAGTGCGGGTGCTAGCATGGCCTGCCTGCAGTCCTGACCTGTCTCCGAATTGAGAATGTGTGGCGCACTATGAAGTGCAAATTAAGACAACGAAGGCCCTGTGCAGTTGCGCAGCTGAGGAAATGCATAATGGATGAATGGGGGAAAATCCCGCTTGCTAAACTTAACCAAGTGGTGTCTTCAGTGCCCAAGTGCTTAATAAGTGTTATTAAAAGAAAAGGTGATGTTACATAGTGGTAAACAGTCGACTGTCCCAACTTTCTTGGTTTCTTTTCACTGCTAATGAGATGCTGTAGAGTGAGTTTTCAGGAGCTCTAATCGTATTGATGAATTCATGCAGCATTTGTAATTGAATTTCAAAAAGAAATCCTTGCTGTCTGGCCTGTGTGTATGAGATGTACTCTGTCAATCTTTGGCTAACAACTGAAACATTGGTAGAACAGAAATGGCAACATAAAAAAGAAAAGTACATTTTAAAAGAGCACATTAAATAGGATGAATATACAGTTTTTTACAATCACTTTGTCACTAATTTCAGAACCTTGATGTCATTTTTCAAAACTAGACACAAAACTCAAAACGGTCATCACTTGTAACACAGGCTGTCCAATGTTCAAAACATTGCATTGTGCATTCATATCTTTAAAGAAACCTAGCACTTGCAGACTTGTTGGTTCAAATAATTCATTTATCATGAAATACCATAGTAAAATTTATTTAGATCACCCACACAGAAGATACCGATAGTTTCACTGTGTAGTTGTTCGTACAATCATTAAATATTGTAGTACAAAATATGTGATACATGTTTCATTATGGTACTACACATAAATACATCACTGTAAAAGGACTAGTAGAGAGAATACTACAGACACAGTGGAATCATTGAACAAAATCTGAAATGTATTGATGCAATACAATCAAATCACACCATAGGTTTCTTTGAAGCCATGCAACAATAATTAGCTACAAAAAAGAACAAAACTACAGTAAAATGTCAACTGCAGTGTTCCTCACCTGGCTTAGTGTAAAACAAAGGATTGATTACTGTACTTCTGAATTTCCATCAGCCCTGTGTTCAGGTTCAGGTTCTCACAACCATTTTTCACAAGAGGCATCTTGAAACTGAACATACCTGAACATACTCAGTCATCAGCTGCTTCACTCTGTCTGCATTTCTTTCAAAAGGCACACTATACTCTGTGCTACACATTGGTATGCAGTATACAGTCATTTGACAATTGAGAGTAGCCTAATGTTTAGTGCATGCTGAAGACTTGCCGCTTCTCAGTACGGAAATTTCTGATGATTGAGGCCACAGTTGATCCTGAGTTGATTCTGAGGTTTGATTGAATCATTGTAGCTGCCTCAGTCATGGTCATGCCATGATTTACAACATGCTCTACAACTATTTCTCGGATTTCACTGGACACTATTTGCTGTTGCTGCCGCTGTCTGGTCCGTGGCCTTGTCCTCTACCACGTTCCCCCAACACCTCTCAAATGAGGCCCATGGCTGCCTCTCTGGTGAGGCCTAAGCCCTCCTCTATGACGAGGCCCACGACCACCTCTCAGAAGGGGTGCATGTCCCCTTCCATTCCTTTGACCACCACGTCTTCCTCCTCCCACTGCTTGACCTCTATTGTGACCTGGATGACTTGCCGGCTCCATGTTATCACTGTGTTGCTGGGGTGGATAGCACTCATTTCACTCGATACTCGTACCACAATGTGAAATCAATCATCAATAACCAGTTGGCAGTATTGGAAAAGCAATTACAAGGGCCTGCATACATACAGTAATGTCAAATCTGATGTGGAAGAACAATCATCTTCAACCAGGTTGGAGCGTTAGTTGCAATGCCTTTAATACACGCAGCGTGGAGAGGAACAGTGACTCAAGTAGATCCCAAAGTCGCTCTGCCTTCATTTTAACAGTCAGAGCTTTTATACACAAAAATCAAAGAGCTGGTTATAATCAGAAAGTCATTACTATGTTATCTTAAAAGTTAGCTAAGCAGAATTTATATCATTATAGGACAGAGTTCATAGATCAACACATGGATTAGGGAGCAGGCACTTCAATCATACTGTTTGACATTGTCTCCAAGATTCTCATCGTAAATAACAAACAGAAATCAAACTACCTTCTGGCCTGACCTTCTAGCTTGACCTTATCTTTCTTAAGTATACAAGAGAGAAAAACAGGTATTAGAGAAAGAATTTCTAACTTTCCTTCCACACTGAAAACATGGTGTGGAAAAGTGCTACATGATGATGAATGATGATGAAATATTACATCCATAGATAATGTAGTCCAACTGGTTCATGCTCCTCGGTTATTGGTGTCAATGGATCTCATTATCCTGAAACTTTCATGATCGAAACATGGAATATTGTTTGTCAGTTTCCATAAAATTATGCATTAAGAGTAATGCAACAGTCACTTATCATTTTGAGCAGCTGTATCAATTGATAATTAGATCTTTGTAATGAAATGAATAGACAGTGATCTCAGATGTAATGTGTGAATTGCATTTTGAAATGGTAATACTTTGATGTTAAGTTGTGTCATTTTAGTTCAATGAACAAATGATCTGAGGTTGATGTGTATTGTATCCAAGCAATTGTAAAAAAGTGTTAGAGTTTTGAAAAATGTGCATTTTGATCATCGGGTGTGAGTTTAGTGTCTAGAGTTTTGAAAAATGACATCAAGGTTCTGAAATGAGTGCCAAAGTGATTGTGAAAAAGTGTAATATCAGGGGACAGTGGCTATTAGTGATCTGGCCTTCCGTGGCCTCTGTATTAATGTAACAGGTCACATTGTATGTGTACACTGATACTTGATAGTATAATATAGTACAAGTAAAAAACATACATAGGTATCATAGAAGTATTTTGCAGAAATGATTATGGATAGTTATCAAAATGGAGAGGAAATGCTAAATCCAGTCTCCCCAGGCTGAGCTTCTATTGCTGCACCTGCTGGCCCCACTATATGGATAGAGCCACACCAAGTCAAGAGTCTCCCCATTGCTATTTATATCTCCCTATCCAGTCTTCTATAGGTGTCAGGGTGGGGTGCCTATTCCCCTGCATGCTTTGAAACCTATAGCACCTGGGACGCAAACTTGGGATCCGGTTCCTCTGCCCCTCACATACACATGAGGAATCCTAGGTGCTCAACACGTCATACTGTCTCTTTCATCTCATGTGTAAACTATGGACAAATACATGACTAAACGTGTTTAGTTGCTTTTCCCAGAATGCTTTGCGCCACGATATGCAAATAACGGGGACTATGATTGGCTCCCTGACATAACCCACACTGCGACTGATGCTACCCATTTCACTACCCAACAAAGACCCATAATATGCGTGTGTCTGTCTGTCTGTCTGTCTGTCTGTGTGTGAAAGTGTGTGTGTGTCTGTCTGTCTGTCTGTCATGTAACTTGCACATCTGTGAGGGCACCACTAATGCCGAAAGAGATGTACACATATTGTTTATTTTCCATATATATGTATGTATGTATGTATGCATGTCCAATTGCTTTGACAATACAAATGAATTGAATTGAGAGGGAGAGAGAGAGAGAGAGAGAGAGACAGACAGACAGACAGACAGAGAGACACACATACACACACACACACACACACACACACAGAGAGCCAGCCAGCCAGCCAGCCAGCTCAGCGATGACATGACGAGCCTCTCTCAGCTTACTGCTATGACAGCACAGAGCACATACATTCCGTTTAACAAATCGTTAAACAAAAAAGGTTATAAACACATTGACTACAATACCGGTTAGTAAGACGAAGGTGAGTCTATTGTTAGTATTATTAGTCAGACATTAAATAACTACGCAGGTTAGTATTTATGTCGGGTAACTTCTCGTTATATATATATCAGTCTCATTTACGTTTAGGTGCCGAGAAAGATCCTATTTGTTACCACAATTTCCCTTAACTGATTATTATTCAATGATTAAGGATAGGCAGGGCCACCAATAATCTAATGTCTATTCACTTGTGTCAATTTCAGACTAAACAGTTAAACAGGAATGAGAAGATATTTCTCGGGGTTGACAGATTTTATTTCTAAAATTATCAACAAAACAGTTTAATGCAACACACATTTATATTTAAGAAAACTAAATGATATTACACATTCTAGAGTTATGAATCACAGATTAACATTTCTAATTGATTTCTCAAATGTCATGAATCACAAACTCCAAACTGTTAAACTTATGTGAACTTCGTCGCAGAGAGGCCTCTCTGGCTTCGGGCTCAGATAACAGCACTCGGCACGAGGTCTGTGTGGTTTGGAACAAAGGCAGTCTGGTTCGGCTTTGTCCAAGAACTTCCACTCAGTCGATGCACCTGGAAGTTGGGGTTTCGCGAATGTAGAGTCTTTTCCAAACAGATTTTCCACTGGTTTGAATGCTCCAAGGTTGTGCACAAAATCTTCTTTGTAAGCAGGGTTCCACCGTAGTTACTTGAAGACAAAGTCTTTGAGGAAAGCAGGGCCCTGTTTATTCCAAGGGTCAAGTTTCTTAAGACTCAAATAGCTATTTAAGTGACTGACACTTTCGTATTCAGTCGACTTAGTCAATTGTCCAGCTGTAAAACTCCACTGATCAGGTGGGTCTGTAAAGTTATTTATTTAATAAAGTCCTTTAAAAGAATTCTTCGTACGGCTCAATCTCCTTCTCCCAGTTTAACTCTTCTGTTGCCGGCAAAGACTTGGTTGGTTTCTGATTCCGGTTCTGGCAACAGAGCTACAGGTTGAGCTGTGGCAGCGAGTTTCTGGTTCAGGTGAGAGAAAGAGAGAGAGAAAGACTGTCCGCTGTTCCTTAAAGTCTGTCAGATCAGTAGGTGATTGGTCCCTGAGTTCTTGAGATTGGATTTCGGTTTCAGCCCCCAGTGTCCTATTGGAGGGGGGCTTGATTTATGACTGATGTCAATCCATGCCATCTTTTGGAAATGCCGGTTGGCCCGGGTTCGTAGCTCTATGTCGGGATTTCGGCTCTCGTCCACTTCAAAGAGTTTTTATCACCTACAGGCCCCTTTCTCCAGACATCTCATAGCAGAATTCCAAACTATTTGGCCTCTTCTCGGTGCCATCCTCCCCAAAACTGTCACTTTGATGCAAACCAGTTCCAAGCTGATGAGCTAAGGAAATCTGATAACTTTGGGGGGGGGAGAGGTCTTCTTAAGATCCGTGCTTCAGCTCAGAGCCCAAATGCTCTTATCCAAATACACCCAACATAACGCTACATATGTATGTATGTATGTATATATGTGTAGAAGGAAAATTAGAAATTATTTTCTTACACCTGTTTTTCTCTCTTGTATACTTAAGAAAGATACGGTCAAACTAGAAGGTCAGCCCAGAAGATAGTTTGATTTCTGTTTGTTATTTACGATGAGAACCTTGGAGACAATGTCAAACGGTATGACCTACGAGCCTGTTCCCTAAAACCATGTGTTGACCTATGAACTCTGTTCTATAATGATATATGTTCTGCTTAGTTAGCCTTTAAGATAACATAGTAATGACTTTCTAGCATGTATGGATGTATGTATGTATGTATATATATATATATATATATATATATATATATATATATATATATGTATGTATGTATGTATGTCCAATTGCTTTGACAATACAAATGAATTGAATTGAGAGGAAGAGAGAGAGAGAGAGAGAGAGAGAGAGAGAGACAGACAGACAGACAGACAGCTCAGCGATGACATCACGAGCCTCTCTCAGCTGACTGCTATGACATCACAGAGCACGTACATTCCGTTGCTTGCCGTCTGTCAACCACTCAGTCACTGCTAGCCAGACTGGCTGGCTGGCTGGGTGGGGGGGCTGCTTGCTGCTGCTGCGTACCTTAGCAAGCTTATTTGCTTGACCGGCCTTCCTACTCCTCTGCCCACATGCCCACCTATGCCCGATCTGCTGTTCACCTGGATCACAGCTCCGCCCCAACAAGGCAGATCTTCCCAAAAATGGTACAAACTGATCCACGTTCCCCTCCACGGAAAGCTTTAGCCCAAAATAAGGGACACATTCTGTAACAACATAATGGATGCCCACCCAACCTGTGACAAAACTTAGAAAAAAGAAAAACGGTCAGTCCTCCTGGGGGAGGGACACACAGCCACCCTGGCTGCCCAATATGTCAGCGCCTACCACAGCCTGAGGGACACAGTGACACACGAGCACCGGCTGTAAATATAATGTAAATACTCATTTGTAATGCATGTCATTGTATTTCAAAAAAGGAATCTGGAAATAGTAAACCAATTTTCTTTATTTGTATGTATTTAAGATCACATTTTATTACATTTTCTTTTTCTGTACTTGATAACATCTTATTGTGATTCAAAATTCTATTATTTATTTTCCGTATGTATGTATGTATGTATGTATGTATGTATGTATGTATGTATGGAAGGAAAGTTAGAAATTCTTTTCTCACACCTGTTTTTCTCTCTTGTATACTTAAGAAAGATTAGGTCAAGCTAGAAGGTCAGGCCAGAAGGTAGTTTGAATTTTGTTTGTTATTCACGATGAGAACCTTGGAGACAATGTCAAACGGTATGATGGCAGCATCACTTACAATTTTGACAGCCGGAAGTCCCGCCCTCCCTACGTACCATAGACCGGAAGGCCCACCTCACCTTCCGGTTACCCCCACCTTTGAACCGGAACTTCTCTCTCCTTCCCATCACCCCCAGGGTTACCCTTTTACCCTCCCTTGTCAGCCATCTTGGATGATATCGGCCATATTGGATGTCAGCCATTTGTAAGGTCATAGGTCATCTGGTAAGATGGGAGCCATTTTGTTACCATTTGTAAGGTCATAGGTCATTTGGTAAGATGGTAGCCATTTTGCTAGGGTGACATCCATCATGGTGAGGGTCCGAGTGTACCTCACCCTGCTTGTGTGGAGGTGTAATGTTTTATAGCATAAACTGTGTTTTTAAGGTTATATTGTCTTATGATACTGTTTTAGTAAATTAAAAAATACAAGTTTTAAATACACACATATATATTGGACTTGGTCATGATAGGGATGGTGTTTCCAAAAGAACTCTGGAGAACTTTTTGAACAGCTGTAAAAGCAGGTACACCAGGACGTGGATCTTTATACAGCATTCTCTTGAGCATGTTGGGGAGGGCATCCACTGTTTTCACAATATCCTCAACCAGCAATGTCACATTAGGATTACCAGTGTCATCACAAATCACCAAACTTGTGAGCTATTAGAGTGAGGATGGCATCTTCAAGCAGAGATTCCTCAAACATACGTATACATAAACCCACGGCAGCAGGAGTTTTCTTTCTCTGGAAAAAATATATATAATGTCTTATTGCAAAACAAATTTGTAAAACATCTTATAAGGCTTGTTATTTATAACCTTCTCAATTAATTGTATCACTTACTCATCTACACTTTCCAACAAGTCACTTAACCATCTCAAAGGTAGAGTGCATGTTTCTAAGCTATGCAAAAGAGATTTCACTTCTTTCTCAGTCTGTCTGGTGATGCATAGCCCACATAGGGCACGTGCAACACATAACACAACATTTAGAAAGTGGGTGACACTTATTTTGTTACATATAAGAGCGACACTACTCCAGACACTCCCTTGCTCGTGATCTAAAGTTAGACAGAGATGCTGTGCTTGGCTGGGGTCACCTATCAGACAGGCCTCACACTTATCAACTAATTCACGGCCAATACAATGTTGTAACACTAGCGCAATAATGCCCTTTATGGTGTGTGTCATCACTAGTGTTACATGATCATCATAGTTTTTACAATTATATCTCGGAACTTCCCTGTCTGAATCAAAACTCTTGTGGGTTCTAGCAAGGCAAGAACAGAAGCATGCAATGTTCAATCTTGTTCGGGGTCTTAAAGAGTTGACAGAGGAATCCATATCACTGGTGTCTGGTACTCCACTATTCTAATGAAGAGAAAAGAAAATAACACTTAAAACTGTAATGTGTGTCGGTCAGTAAAGAAGTACACAACTATACACAGTTGTAGGACCTCTATATTTACCTCTCTTTCCATTGATGGTCCAACTCCATCATCAGTGTCTGAGGTTTTATCCTCCCTGCCATGTTCATGGTCCTTGTCATCATCTTCAGACTCATCACCAGTGTTGACACCTTCGTCTTCATCAGACATTGGGAGAGCATCCCTGGGGCTCGGAGGAGGAGCGCTGACACTATTCTTTTGATAAACATACAAAGAAGAAAACATGCATTTAAATTCACTTTGCATTGAAATTTATATATACACACATACGGCCTAACAGCATGTAAACACCGGCATACGTTTAAAATTAATAATAATATTCTAAACACGTTTTTAAAGTAAAATAAAGTGTTACCTCTTTTGGGTCCCTGTCTTCCGACCATCTTAATTTTGTGTTAGGTGCCCCCGCATCTTCATCAGCAGCGTGGTCGCTAGGGGGTGTCTTCTTAGCTGGTGTAGCCATAGTGCGCTATGGGGGTTTCCACCAGTTACCGCAGACCTGTTCTGTCCCGAACGGGTGACATGTTTTCTGTGTTTACCAGCATGCTCTTTATACTGTAAATGGTGGCCGGCGGCTCTACAGAGGAGGCGGGGTGTGGGTGGGGTTGGGGGCGTGTGTGGGGACACGTGGGTAAATGGGGGGCAGTGGCTCTACAGAGGAGGAGGAGTGTGGGCGGAGTTGGGTGCGTGTATGGGTGCCACGTGGGTACAGTCATTTGTACCCATTAGGCTCGTGTCCATAACAAATATGTGATAACAATTTATCTCTCCAAATGGTCACCTCACCCAGTGTGTACACGTTGTTTTGAACGTGAGACCATGACCATAGCACGCATAGATACAGATGTCTGTTGGAGATCAACTTTATCGGAGTGAAATAGACACCCCAACATACCGCCCCAACTGAATTCTGTAATAAGAACAACATTTTTGGCGGTTTCCTGGTATGTTATGTGGAATACAATTTTGTGTGATTCTTAGAAAAATTATGAAATACCATTTTGCCCCCCCATAAATAAGCCGCTCCAAGCAGTTAATTTTACACATCCAATATAATATATGAAGGGACACACTCTTCATAATGGCATCTGACTGGGGTCCATTTGATGAGGAAGAGCTAGTAAATGCGTTATCATGTATTGATGGTAAGAATGTTTTTTATAGTAATAGAGTTGGGTTTAAAAGTGTTAGTATATCATGCATAGTTCATGGTTTGTATAATTTAAGGTGAGAGAGAACCGAGATATTACAGCACAGAATAACAGAGCCGAGACTGTCGGGCCGAGCACCCCGCAGGGGACCACGGAGAGTGGAACTCGCAACCCCCAACGCCTACGTCCCGAACAGCGCCTTCCAAACCGCAGGAGACACGTGTTCTGAAGGTGGGCCAAAGCAATGTGTTTAATGGCCAGTTTTATTCAGATTTCATGGTATGCCATAGAACAAGTTGTTACATATTATAAATTAATTACATCTTCTAAAACATTATATTGTGTACATTTATGGGACCAATGTTTGTTTTTTGATTTGACAGTTGTTTAACCCACATAACTAAGCACTCCCCCACCCACCCCAAGTCACAGAGCAAACTTTGAATGGAGGTGTGTAACATTCACCGTTTTTACCAATGTTATTAATAATAATAATAATAATAATAATAATATTATATTTTGTATTTGTTCGAAATGTAGTGAAAAGTCACTGTATAAAGTGTAATTGACATGTTTGTTTTATTATAGCTAAAAATGCGGCACAGCCTGCATTGCCCTGCTTGAGAGGCTTGTCAAGTGGAAAACAGGTGAAGAGATCCGATCGTGCTGATAAAGGGAGGTCCGTTCTACAGCGGGGGAGACAGCCACCAGTCACACAAAGGGGAAACACAGCGCCCAGAAAAGCCCTGAGTAAGACAAACCGGGTGGCACACGACACCACCGATGTGGGGGTGCAATGTGTGAAAGTGAACCGACCGAGCTCCGCTACTGTAAAAAGAGGTAAACGGGGTAAAAGCACGGTTAAAGCCACCACTAGTGGGGATACTGAGATGAAATGTGATCAATCACCCTGTGTTGACATACAGACCCCTGGTGATTGTAGGGCCCTGGTGTTTAGCAAGATATGCAGTCAGCTTGTGGAGGCGTTAAACACCGCTCAGTGCATAATACATGTTTTGACAAATTTGTTAAAACAAATAGGGAATTGACCCGTTTCTGATGAGAGTTTGATGAATCTGTAATTCACACTGTGAATCAATCAGTCTCTGCAAGATCGAGAAGGGTTGTTACAAAAAACAACCAATTCTGAAAACAACAATTGACAAACAATGAAAAAGGAGAAGCACAAAATCTGTCAGTCTGCTTGTGTAATTAGGGGGGTAATGCGAAATAAAATTAATGCTGCGAAAAGAATGCTGCGTAGGCTTAAATTTAGAACAAATGTGTCACAATTAGCACGGTCACAGACACTGTTGCACACTCTCCAGACGGGAGGCCATCCGGTAAACTTGGAAATTCAGGAATATATAGATCAGGATGTATCTAAGGAACTAGCATCGGTAGCTAATAACAATGATAATCAGATCGGGGGTGGTGATGCTGCAATGTTAGAGATGAATAATGAAAATGATGAACAAATGGCTGAGGGTGGCGTTGGCGGGGACCCTCCTCGGGGGTTTTTGGAGATTATTCGTCGCTATGACCGAGAAATTAATAGGTTTCGGGGTATGGAGTTTTATGAAGAATTCAGGTTTGTGAACCTGGATCTGGTACAATCTTATATGAATGCTGTCCGTATTGAGCATGGAGCTGTGCAAGGATTGCTAAATGAAATATCACACAATGTGGGTCCTAATGATTTTGTACAGCTGAGACCGAGCTCGGGGTCATTAAATAATCTTTTCTAATCGAGGAGGCGAAATGTGGGGGAGCTGGACGCTGCAGATTTCTTAGAGAGCATAGCTAATTTACTACAAAGTCACAACAAAATTCTATCACATTTGAGTTTGCGAATAACGGTCACTGTGATTAGAAATATGCAAGGTGGTGGTGGTGCGCGGAGGCGCTTAAAAGGTATTTTATTTAGTAAAATAATAGACATAAACCAAGGTAACAATTTATGTTTTGCTGCCAGTGTGTACCGCCTGTGGAAGGGTAAAGAATGCACAGATTCCGAAATGTTAGATGGTGCCAAACGAATGCATAGCCAGCTAGGGTTTTCAATTCAGAAAAAAAAAATGTTTTTCAGATATTCAGGCATTTGAAAGACTATTGGGGGTCATTATCAAAGTATTGTACCATGAAAACGGATGGGAATATTTTACTACGGGGCCTACACCTATAAATTCTAAGTATCCGTTGCTCTTATCCTGTATCAAGTGTTGCTCATTGCTTCGCTGTCCTCGTCCTGTACCCTCAGTGTTTTCAGAGCCCGTTCTTGATCTTGTAGAAATATATTGCAGAAGAGCAGAACTACAATCACACTTTTTCAATGCTATTGCTTTTTTCTACCTCCCTGGTGAGGTACCAATGCGGGAAGTTTGAGAGAGTATTTCTAAAATGTGTATGATCCAATACACACAGTTATTTAAAAAGCTGACGTCTTGTACATGCTCACCAGAACCAAGCCTAATTAAATAACACATTTAATATTAAATAAGTACATGTGCAGTAGCCACTTGGACAATTACAGATCCCCAGGTCAAAACACAACAGAAAGACATGGAAGATCGTATTTTCAAATCACACCTGTGGCCCCCCTAACTGTAATTTGGTATTAGTGGGTCAAAGGATTTATTTAGTTCAAGTCATAATAAGATTATATTTTGAAAGGAAACACTACAGGATGTAATATTTAAAATGACTGTGAGTACCTTTCATTAACATTGTTTTAAAGGCTGGGACCAATATGGTGGAATATCTCCAACACACGGACATTGAGAGACTCGACCCCTTTGTGCTGCTGCTCAGAGACCAACTCTCAGTTGTCTCTGAGTAGGCTATGGATCAACTTCCTTTCCTAATATGAAGGAGACAATGGATACAAAACCTATAGGCAACTATGAAAAACAGGCGATTATTGTTATTCTTCTCATTATAAACTACTTAATACATCTCTCGCATAAAGTACAACAGGATAGTGGTGACGTCATTCAGGATTGGATTGCCATTGGTCAAAAGCCCTCTGAGAGAAATTGTGTGGCGACACTCCACACTCTTAGAAGAAATTGTTCTGCACAGAACCATAAAGGGTTCCTCGAGTAATCGCTCTGGTGGATCCCTTTATGGTTCTATGTAGAACCCCTTCAAAGGGGTTACATGAAGAACCCCCAAACATAGCGTTCTATACAGAACCATTCATTTTAAAATGTTATATATAGAACCCATTCAAAAGGGGGACACGTGCTATACCTGAATTTGTTTTCCAAATACAATCTTTAAAAAATGTATGAGTTCATATATACAAACACACATACACAACGTAGAAATCGCACTACTAGTGAACTAACTTCATTTACATTATATGCCACAACTCCTCAATTTGGAACTCAAAAACAAGACATCTGATGTAAAAGTGTAAACTAATTACGAACAGCACTTTTGATTTTTATCTTCAATTCAGGGGCTACTTATTCGCACAGTAAACTGTATTCTCTCTTCAGAGTGACTGGAATGTTTTTGCCTACATTCAACTTAAATATGAAAGTTTCCAAAAACGGCATAGTTTTCTTTAAGGCTATTCAATGCCAAACACAAAATTCTCTCTGCTTTCAGTGCTTGTCCTTCAGCACAATTACACAGGTTCATGATGTTCTCATTTCAATACATTGTTTTCTTATTTAAACTATTTGACTTTGAGCTTACATTGAGAATAAAATCACGTTTGCAAGTAAAACCTGGCCAAGAAAGGAAGCAGCACTACAATAAAACAATACACAGAATACAAAGCAGTTCCTTCAAAAGTGAAAGTGATAAAGAGTGATGTCTGTCAGTAAATTACGTTGAGATCTATTGCATAATCTACAACACCTTATACATCAAACCCAATTTACTAATATTATTGTTATGCATTAATTTGTCACATCTGCCTTTGTTGGTTAGGATAACAGTACAGGATCATCAATATGTACTGAAACGAAACCTGTCCTAGTAAGGTCGTGTCCTAACTGGATTTGACAGAGGAGCGTGTAGCTGCCACCACCTTTGGTTTACCGGACGGTCTGGTCGAATAACCCTGGAAGCTAAAATTAGTGATGTAAAGGGAGAGTGAAAAGCCAAGAGGAAGTATATAACCAAGTCTTTTTAATAACCAATTTAATACGCTGGGTACACAATGTGCAATTTAGGCAAATAGAATAACAATCACAGTATCACTAAACAATCCATAAAAAGTCAATATCCATTAAACAGTTAAGTTAATTTCTCCCTCAAATACATACGACCAATTATTATAATAAAACCGCAATTGACCTTCATTAAAGAAATACTAAAAAAAAACATACAATAAACACCAATGTAAGTGAAAAGAAACCACAATATAAACATCAGATAAACCATACAATAAACACACCAATATAAGTTACCACAATTACAACAGCAATTTCAACTAAAAAAGGACACAATACAAACTCTTCAATGTAAAGCCAAAATTCACAACAAGCCAAAAAAAAAAAAAAGACAGAATAAAAGTATGAATGTTGTGTTGATGTGCTGCGTATGATGACATTGTCCCGGTGCTCCCGTTTGGTGCAGCACACACACCTCAACACAACATTCAGTCAGTGCGAGTGGTGCGGCCGAGCAGTGTGGCGAAAAAAAAATACGATCTTCCAACCGCAATTTCAACTACAAAAGCACACAATACAAACTCTTCAATGTAAAGCCAAAATTCACAACAAGCCAAAAAAAAACAAAAAAAAACGGGTTAATTGCTGTTTTAGATCAATTGATTGGAATATAGCTAATAGGATCAGCAAAATCCAATCAATCAATCACTCACTTGGCCCTGTTACACAGACTGATTAATAGCAGTATGTTTAAGTCTAACCATAAATTCATAAATTAAAGCAAAGACATTGTTACTATGGGCAAGGACTTGTATAAAACCAAGTTTAAACAATGAAAACATGTAATCAAATACACATAATCCCACAAACAAACACATATAGATTTAAAATAGAGTCAGAGAGCTCCCGTCAACTGAACAGCTCCCCAGTGGCTCCAGAGGTTCAGCTCCAGGCTGGATCTAAACATTTAACTGTATATAGAGTGCATATAGAGTGCATAAGGCATCACAAATTATAAATAAATTATATATTCTATTATGAGAATAATGTTAAAGTAATACACAATATACACTAAATAATAAAAATAAAGTAATAATAAAGTAAATAAATAGTAATGGTGTCGTCTAAGACCCAGAAGGACAAGGATTTGTTTGTTAAAAATCATATTATGGACAAATTCTATAAAGTCAAATTAAAGGGAAATGAAAGGCTGACATCCACAGGAGCAGCACTCTGGTGCAGCCCTGACAGCCTGATGTAAAATCCAGGCAGGAGAATGTAAACAGAATAGTGATATATTATAGTCTTATTTTCAGAAAATGTTTGGGGCCAGCATAAAATACCTGAAATAAATTAGACCTTGGATTTAAGATGAGTGAAGTAGTCAAAGGGTACGAATTTGAAGGATACTATAGAAATATAAAATGACAAGCATTGAAGAAGTGAGCTAAATTAACATTGAACCATTTAAAGGAGAAAATAAAAATAAAATACTATTTTACAACCCAGAAATACAAAATAAAATGTTGAAAATTGAATTTGAGCTAATTTCTGAAATGGGAATCTGAGGAAACAGTAAAATATGGTGAAGATATGAATACATAGATGTAGAACCGTCTCGGAAATCAGTGGAGAAATCGTGGAGATAAAGCAAATAGAACTTTAATCGAGCCGCTCGGAAGCCCCACGTCAGGAATAATTCCTTCAGTGAGAACTTAATGTTTACCAACATGAGTGCAGCTTTATAGGAAAATGACGTAACATCTTATGGCCGTTCATCCAATCAGAAGATACAGGTCCGGGTCTGTTTTATGATCTGTCCTCCCGTGAAGAGGTGATGGATCCAAAGCAGATGTCCGTCTTTGATGTGCACTAGGAAGATGCGATCCCACGGTCGTCATTTACCTAGTGTCAATCGCTCGTTAACAGAAACAATTCCTGCCTATCTGGAGAAACGATTAAGTCATAAACAAATTCTCAGCAGACATCTGTAGGCTATTTCGGCACTGGGTGATCTTTCATTTCTGACAGGAGTTTCTAACAAATCAACCTTGTTGACCCTTTACTTGTGCTGCTAAATCTAATCTGCTCAGTCTGTATACAAACTACTTCTAATGCTAGTATTAATATAAAACATTATATAATTATCACAAAACACTTTCTTCAACTTCCTATACAGAGTCTTCAATAGATAACCAGATACTCCAGGAAATTAAAGGGTCGTTTGGTAGCTGTGAGTTCCACAATGAAGAGTTTTTGAAATTCCCAGATATAAGATCCCTAAATACAATGTGTAGGTAAGAAATTAACTATTGATCAGTTCAACCTAGTTTCGGGAACAGTTCTTCTGAACATGTACCGGTGTAGATTGGACTTCAATAGGAGGAAGTTGACACAATAAGGACATATGAGCCGCGCAGGTGGACAGTCTTAGTGCCCACGCAAACTCTTCATTGGGGAAATCATTGACTGGACACATTTTTTGAAACTTTGTTTTCCTGAGGTACCTGGGAATCATTATTGAAATCAATTAAAAGGCTTATTTTCTAAAAGATATTTTGTTAAGTAAATATTTTAGTTAAAATAATGGAGTGAAATGTGTGTATAAATAGTAATAATACATGTCAATAAATATAACTTGAATTTTCTTGTAAGAAATTAGGAAAAGGAGAAAGAACAGCTTTTAGGATACAGAGCAATTTAGTGGGTCTGAGCGATGTTGAGGAAGGTTTGAGGAAGTTGACGAGGGGTTTAAGAGTTGATGAGGCTTGGGAAGCTGGAAAAAGGGAGTTTGATATGTGTGAAAGACATGTGCTGCCACTTTCAGCATGAGAGTTGTGAAGGTGGTTGAATGGAATATGAGGGAAAATAAGGAAGTTACTGAAGGTATAACTTAATGTAAAATAAATAAATCATTGAATGAGATATAGTTTAAAGTCTAAAGTCATGATATTGTATGGAAATAGTCCTTTCACTAACAGAAATACCCTATCAATTAGGAAGGGATTCACCCCCCAGGAAGGAGGGAAGGGTCAGTGAAAGTGTCTGTGAGCTCAGCTGGGAAATTGAGAATAGTTACATTACTAATGCTAATAATATTGATGTTGATAGTCTTTGGCAAGATGGGCAAGATGGGCACTGCCTGTGGTATCTGTTCCAACAGAGCTCTCGATTGCTTAATTGAACCTTAATCAGAGCATTTTCATTATTTTTAACTGTAGAGGGTTTAAGTTAAGCATAGAATTGTATGAATAACATATTAAAGAACCAACTATTTTTTACACAATTTGAAAAGTACAATCTAAGCCGGTTGTTCATTCAATGGAGTCATTGAGTGTCCGGTTGAACAGAAAGCAGCAGGTCGGGGCCTAACCGATGAGCCGCTGCCCTCTGCTCAAACCTGCAGCTCGCCAGGCAGGCGAGTAGATCCAACACAATTCATATTAAAGATGCGACTCGGGTCCGAGACCGGCAGCAGCCAATGAGAGTCGAGCACATCCACGAAAACAAGTTACATTATTTTGAGTTTTTGATTTTGACTTTCATAAGTATTGATTCAAATACCTCAAATAACAATAGTTGTTTTGGGGCATCATGATGCAAAAGACCTAAATTCCGTGAAATCCTGCCTGTCGTTAAATGTGAGCAGCCCACCATTTTAAATATCGTCTGGGATTTAAAGAATCGCGTTAGCGTGGGTCTAGCTTTAATTTCAACACTTGTCAAGACACTTTTGGACTTTTGCACTTTTTTTACACAACATGAAATGAAAGCTTTTACTTTGCAGAACAATCTGAAGCAGAGTGACCATGATTTCACTTTGCTGTAAAATCATGGTTGCTCTGCGTCAGATTGTTGTGCAGAGTAAAAGTGTGGAAGTGGAAACAGTGTAGCTCATTGCCAGAGCCAGGGATCGGACCTGGGGCTTCATACCTTCAGTCTGACGCGCTCCCGACTGAGCTACTCGGGCAACTCCGGAAAGACCCGGAAGAGCGCTATTAACTGTGCGCTGTTTCTGCTGTCACTCATCTCCTGCAACAGGCCCGTAGCCAGCCTAGTGGAAGGGGGGTTCTTTTTTTCAAAAAGTGGACCTTTTTGCAGTTTTTCCCCTCATTTTGTATTCAATTATGAGGTTTAAATACTTCATTTTGGTTACTTTTTATGCACTAATTTGTGCTGGATTAGCTTGTCTGCTGGTATCTTAACGAGGACGCTTTTTGATGCACCGAAAATATTTACTACAATGTTGTCAAATTGCTTACCAAGATCATGTACCACCTTTTTCAGTCCAAACACACGCATGCACGCACGCAGACACACAGACACATGCGCACACACACACACACACACACACACACACGTGAATGGAGCGCCGACACATCACACATATTCAGGGTAAAAATCTTCTGAATCGGTCACTGTAGCTAGCTAGTCCCACTGGATGGATAATGGTCAGAATTTACTGTGTTCTTCCTTGACCCATGCTACACCCCTCCACTGAGTTTCGTGAAAATCGGTCTTGTAGTTTTTGTGTAATCTGACAGACACAGACACACACGAGTAAAAACATTAGCTACCTTCTGCGTGGAGTTGACGACTGTTTGCTAGCACGTAGTTAGCGTTATCTATCTCAACTGTTAGATTAGGTAGTAAATATAACAACCTTACCCTGTTTGGCAGTGTTTTTGAACATATGTTCAATATTCTGCGACAATGACGCTGCTGCCTGCTTTCTCTCCCGTCTCTCCTGCTCTTTTCACCCCATACTCACTATCCAGCTTGATGTCGTTTGCATAACGTCAGTTGCTGCGCACAGGGCCAATTTGGTGCCCTAGGCAAGATTTTAAGTGGTGCCCCCTGCATCGCAGGGTCATTGTGTTCATACACTCACAGACTGCATAGCTTTATGTCTTTGAGATCTTCTTTATTTTAGAAACAAAACCCCCACACAAACAGTATAAAAACAGTATTAAAGAAACAAGTGACATAAAATGAATTATAAATACAGTATTATAAAAGTATTGCACGAAAAAACGATATTACAGACACCTTAGTGCAATATGCATAATGTAGCAATGTTCTACAGCAGGGGTAGTCAATTATGTTGTGTCAGGGTCCACATTTCTTGGTCAAGGTATAATCAAGGTCCAGACATGGACTAAATCTGTGAATTAGTCATTTACCCCGTTGCTTATATTTAGTACATTCATTTCACAAAGTACAAAAATCAACTGGTTAAATAAATGTATATATTTGTATTAAAACCACTTACATTTTAATTTGTTAAAGATTATTGTAGTCATATAGATAAACATAATAGAAACTTTCAAGCATTTTGTGTCTTATTAGATTAAAGTCTGTACCATTTCCCTTTGTCCCACTGTGCACTGCACAAAATTAGTGTTGAAAAATGAGGGCGAAGACGATTGAGTAATTCAGGGTGCGGGTTCTGGGGAAGATGTTAACAACTGGAGACAAGTCAAAAAACAGCTCAAAATCTCCATGAAATCAGGCAGATTTGGACTCAAACATATCTTTGCTTCACAACCACACATCAGCAGCGGAAAATCCCATATCAAGCAACATTATATATGCAAACTGGACGCGGTGCCGGTGGGTGTGATGGAAACGTGTCGCTGCTGAAACGCGTCTGCACTGAAATCCGCTGCGTCCGCCGCTGCCGGACGAGTTTCTAGGTGAACACAAGCTATGGCACCGTGACCCCCGGTCGTGTGCGCACTTTTATATTTTAGAGGCGAGGTTGACAATGTCCAATTTTAGCTGCTTATGTATAGAAATCAGCAAAACCCAATAGCTGTGTTTGTGTTGTTTTTGACAGTACAAAGTGCCGCTGTTGCCCAGTGCAACTCACTGACTGACTCCCTAACAGCAGCTCTATACAGGACATCCCATATTAACACTCACATCCTATTGGCTAATAACCAGGAATTGCTGTGACTTGGTTCCACACAATAACAAGCACTGAGTGCAACAAACCTCCGTACAAATGTTCACTCTTTCGGGCGCCCCTAGCATTTGCCTATTCCGATAGGGCCGGCCTTGGCTTCGCATGTAATACTCCTGTAAAGGATCATTTTAATGAAGACAAAAAAACGGACTTTGGCTACAGGCATGTGCAATGCCGTGTTTATGTGAGAGCTGTGACGCGCTGTAGCAGCAACTACATGTTTTCTACATCTCATCTCTAATGTGAGACAATAAATACATGCATGTGCAAATAGTGCTACATGTTCAATGAATCGCCAACATTGGAATCGGCAGGGACATGTATCTATGTATTTAATAATGGTTTAGTTATTTATTCCTGTAGTGTAAAATAAAAACCGCAAGAGTAGAAAAAGCATTTTTGCACGACCACGGTGTATTTCTGCGCTCGATCATTGTAGCAGTGAATGACGTCATACAAGCCCGCTGTGTCAATCACAGCCAGTGGGCGGTGTCCAGTGCGCTTATTGGCCGACATTATACTTCAGCGTTTAGTGTCACCGTCTCACAAACACTGAAACCCCAGAGGAGATGAGATGTAGTAAACATGTAGTTGCTGCTACAGCGCGTCACAGCTCTCACATAAACACGGCATTGCAGGAGATGAGTGACGGCAGAAACAGCGCACAGTTAATAGCGCCCTTCCGCGCCGATGCTCCGTTGCCGGAGTAGCTCAGCTGGAGAGCAGCAGGGTGACGATCCGGAGGATCCGGGTTCGAGGTCTGGCCCGGCAATGTGTGACTTGACATCCAGCCAATGTTTTTTTATTTGCAGGACGATGTCAAGCAGCGACCATGATTGCACTGCGCTGTATAAGTCATGCTCGCACTGTCCCGGGCCTTTGCTTTTGTATGCAGGATAATCCATGCCAGAATTAAAAATGAATACACAGAGAAAATCATCAATGAATCAATACATGTTGAAATAAATAAATGAATACATCAATAAATAAATAGACATTTAGACAATAGACATAGGTCAATATGCAGCGGCTCGTTTGGAAAACCGAGCTCAACATCCTTCCCCAACAAATAGGCCACGACTTGCCGCAGCCCTGTAGACGGGGCGTCCATTTTCCACATGAATTTACTAGCTAAGAGTTGTATTGTTGTGCAGAAGCTATTTTTGACTTTGTTCTGAATCGCACTGTCTGTTACACGTGGCTCGAAGCCCAATGTTTGCGCTACAATGTTAACGTTCATATTTCACACTTTCTATGTTTGTCTTTTTTTTAGCCCAAGTGTCCAGGCTTTTCGCGCATGTAGACGATGTGCAAAAAGAAGCGCACTTTCCCGCTCCAGCGCCGCGCTGTTATGTCATGCTGTAAATATAGTAGTACTGTGATGAGCCAGTCGGCTCTGTCACTGATTGAATTGGCTCTTATTAACCCTAATTGGACTGAGCATTGCGACCAATCACGGGATGTCATACCGGGAGCAGATGGGGATATAAGCAGTGCTCAGAAGACACAAGAGAGACTCTTTCTACGGCTAGCATTGCTTGTGTTGGTTTGTGTGCAGATAATAGGGGGCTGCTTGTTTTTACATGTGCAGTGTGCAGTGTGCAGTGTGCAGTGTGCAGTGTGCAGTGTGCAGTGTGCAGTGTGCAGTGTGCAGTGTGCAGTGTGCAGTGTGCAGTGTGCAGTGTGCGCCAAATGCTGGGGAGCTGTTCAGTTGACGGGAGCTCTCTGACTCTATTTTAAATCTATATGTGTTTGTTTGTGGGATTATGTGTATTTGATTACATGTTTTCATTGGGCAAGGATAAAACCTTGTATAAAACCATGTTTAAACATAGTAACAGTTTCTTTGCTTTAATTTATTAATTTATGGTTAGACTTAAACATACTGCTATTAATCAGTCTGTGTAACAGGGCCAAGTGAGTGATTGATTGATTGGATTGTGCTGATCCTATTAGCTATATTCCAATCAATTGATCTAAAACAACAATTAACCCGTTTTTTTTTTTTTTTTTTGGCTTTACATTGAAGAGTTTGTATTTTGCTTTTATAGTTGAAATTGCTGTTGTAATTGTGGTAACTTATATTGGTGTGTTTATTGTATGGTTTATCTGATGTTTATATTGTGGTTTCTTTTCACTTACATTGGTGTTTATTGTATGGTTTATTTTAGTATTTCTTTAATGAAGGTCAATTGCGGTTTTATTATATTAATTGGTCGTATGTATTTGAGGGAGAAATTAACTTAACTGTTTAATGGATATTGACTTTTTATGGATTGTTTAGTGATACTGTGATTGTTATTCTATTTGCCTAAATTGCACATTGTGTACCCAGCGTATTAAATTGGTTATTAAATAGACTTGGTTATATACTTCCTCTTGGCTTTTCACTCTCCCTTTAACATCACTAATTTTAGCTTCCACGGTTATTCGACCGGACCGTCCGGTAAACCAAAGGTGGTGGCAGCTACACGCTCCTCTGTCAAATCCAGTTAGGACACGACCTTACTAGGACAGGTTTCGTTACAGTACATATTGATGATCCTGTACTGTTATCCTTACCAGCAAAGGCAGATGTGACAAATGAATGCATAACAATAATATTAGTAAATTGGGTTTGATGTATAAGGTGTTGTAGATTATGCAATAGAGGGCGGTGACGTGCACTAGGAGACTATACTATTTTGTGCATATGGCTCTCCTAATATTTTCGGTCAGCTTATTACCCAAAATATCAAATACTCTTCAGGATTGCATTCCACAAATAAAGCCAATCCGTTTTTAGTGTTTCTCTGAACACATCCAAGCTTACCTAGGCGCTACATATTCTTTTCAATTACCCGTAATTCTGATCTGTATTTTGGCTTGTTAATAGAAGATATTGAAGTTGGACTCCTAATTCAAAATAACCAATATGTATCTCAACGTAATTTACTGACAGACATCACTCTTTATCACTTTCACTTTTGAAGGAACTGCTTTGTATTCTGTGTATTGTTTTATTGTAGTGCTGCTTCCTTTCTTGGCCAGGTTTTACTTGCAAAAGTGATTTTATTCTCAATGTAAGCTCAAAGTCAAATAGTTTAAATAAGAAAACAATGTATTGAAATGAGAACATCATGAACCTGTGTAATTGTGCTGAAGGACAAGCACTGAAAGCAGAGAGAATTTTGTGTTTGGCATTGAATAGCCTTAAAGAAAACTATGCCGTTTTTGGAAACTTTCATATTTAAGTTGAATGTAGGCAAAAACATTCCAGTCACTCTGAAGAGAGAATACAGTTTACTGTTCGAATAAGTAGCCCCTGAATTGAAGATAAAAATCAAAAGTGCTGTTCGTAATTAGTTTACACTTTTACATCAGATGTCTTGTTTTTGCGTTCCAAATTGAGGAGTTGTGGCATATAATGTAAATGAAGTTACTTCACTAGTAGTGCGATTTCTACGTTGTGTATGTGTGTTTGTATATATGAACTCATACATTTTTTAAAGATTGTATTTGGAAAACAAATTCAGGTATAGCACGTGTCCCCCTTTTGAATGGGTTCTATATATAACATTTTAAAACGAATGGTTCTGTGTAGAACGCTATGTTTGGGGGTTCTTCATGTAACCCCTTTGAAGGGGTTCTACATAGAACCATAAAGGGATCCACCAGAGCGATTACTCGAGGAACCCTTTATGGTTCTGTGCAGAACAATTTCTTCTAAGAGTGTGGAGTGTCGCCACACAATTTCTCTCAGAGGGCTTTTGACCAATGGCAATCCAATCCTGAATGACGTCACCACTATCCTGTTGTACTTTATGGGAGAGATGTATTAAGTAGTTTATAATGAGAAGAATAACAATAATCACCTGTTTTTCATAGGTTTTGTATCCATGGTCTCCTTCATATTAGGAAAGGAAGTTGATCCATAGCCTACTCAGAGACAACTGAGAGTTGGTCTCTGAGCAGCAGCACAAAGGGGTCGAGTCTCTCAATGTCCGTGTGTTGGAGATATTCCACCATATTGGTCCCAGCCTTTAAAACAATGTTAAAGAAGATGTTAAAGATCTTGTAGAAATATATTGCAGAAGAGCAGAACTACAATCACACTTTTTCAATGCTATTGCTGTTTTCTACCTCCCTGGTGAGGTACCAATGCGGGAAGTTTGAGAGAGTATTTCTAAAATGTGTATGATCCAATACACACAGTTATTTAAAAAGCTGACGTCTTGTACATGCTCACCAGAACCAAGCCTAATTAAATAACACATTTAATATTAAATAAGTACATGTGCAGTAGCCACTTGGACAATTACAGATCCCCAGGTCAAAACACAACAGAAAGACATAGAAGATCGTATTTTCAAATCACACCTGTGGCCCCCCTAACTGTAATTTGGTATTAGTGGGTCAAAGGATTTATTTGGTTCAAGTGATAATAAGATCATATTTTGAAATGAAACACTACAGGATGTCATATTTAAAATGACTGTGAGTACCTTTCTTTAGTGACGGTTCTGAGGGGGGCAGGGATTAGTTGAGTGTGCTAATTGGAGCTGTGAAGTGTGCAGAGAAAATACAAATGTTTTCTTTTAATATGAAAACAAAGAACTTTTTTTTAACACCGACCTGGGATTGTGTTTCTTTCCAAGTTTCCTTATTGTTTCTGAGAAGAGACTGTTCACTTGCAAAGTGAACTGGACCCGTGTGACTCGCAGGTAAGGAGAGCCCGTGTTGAACTAAGATGGCTACAGTGAGTTTTCCTGGACAAAGCTCGGGCAAAGGATAGCGCAGAGTGCACCTGCACCTGAGATTGTGTTGAGAAGCTTTGTGATAAGAGCAGGTAAAGAGGGAAAAGAAACACAAGTCAGCAGCAATAGTATTTTCTTTCTTTGAAGCACACATTTTGTTTTAACTGAAACGGGACTACAACTTTTGAAAGGGAAATAGTTGCTAGTGCACTGTATTTGTATTGAGTTTATTAGAAGAAAAAAAGCTTATATTTTGGACAGAACGAACTCGTTTGGCATGCAACTAGCAGCAAACGATGAGAAGCAAACAAAACAGCAAGTTAGCAAGTTACAGGCTGTCCTAGGTCCGGGGGTGCTTATGGTTGTTTATGGGTTCCCTTACCTTAGCCAGTGTCATGTACGGGTGTCCGTACCTTACTGGAGTGTTTGTTTTTATTATAATATATATACATAATATAATATATAATAATGTAATATTTCAGATAAATCGTCACAGTGAGTGACACCAGCATTATTGGTTTTTTGAGAAATAAAAAAACAGAATGTAGAGAAGAAAATGTTGGAAGGAAGTTGGGAGAAAGACTGGTCTTCGAAGGAGCACCGGGACTGGTGGAAGCAACAACAACCAGATAAGACAGAGAAAGGAATTGTGATATTGTGTCAGGTTGGTGAGAATCAAGAAAAGAAAATAACAGAAATGGAAGATCATCATAAACAGTAATGTGAATTGAGAGAAGAAGTTGTGAAAAATACGATAGAATTAATAGAACTACAAGGCAAATTAGAAGGGCAAGAAAAGTGGTCAGAAAAGGTGAAGGTGTAGGTGCGCGATGTGCTGCCGTGTTAAGGGCGCGTCGCGACACAGATCACTCCGAGGACGACAGGCCCGATTGGGATGATTTAGATCGCAAAGCATGGGAATATGAAAAAGGAGGTTTTGCTAGCGCTCCTCCCCCATATAATCCGGAATATAAATCAATCACTGATTTTGGTTATAATAATACATTGTATCCAGATCTGACCGCTCTGAAAACGGTCCCAGCTGCACCCATGCAAGTCAAAACTAGACAGAGTAAAGAGGAAGGTCAATCAATAGTCTATACGACTAAAACCCATGTCCCCTTCTCCCCAGGAGAAAAAGAAATGATATGGGCGTCCCTCCCAAAATTAAAACCAAACCAGGGTAACACAACTTTTTGGGATATTCTAGATGAAAAGATGGTTATTCACCTCCTTCACCCGCACGATGTACACATCATCGTGAAGGCTAAATGTCCGCCCAACATTTGGATACAGTTACTACGAGAATATCAGACCGGGGAGTGGGCTAATGTAGCCTCTACAGATGAGGAGGAAATAACAGAACTTTTTCACAATGGATCAAGAAAACTGAGATAGTGAAATAATGAAATAATCGAGTGGGATTATTTGACATTTTATTCTAAATAATCATAAGCTTAAATAATAAGTTATAAGGGCTGTTTGAGACACTGCAGGGTCAATAAAACATGCCACAGATCGGATATCTGAATTATCTTTAGATATCAATGTGTATGTGCTTTGTGTGTTTATGAATATGTATAGTTTGAAGGTGATATAAGGTAAATGTCTATGTTTTGGCAATCATTTTAGAATTATATTTAAAAATGTAACAACAGATTTATCATATTCATGAGGATCTTTGGCTCTATACAGAGTGCCTCAAGCATCAGAAATCAGAAAGAAAGACTATTATAAGAAAAGTAATCCAAAATATACATTGAATAAACAGATGGATAATAATAGTAATACATAAATAGTCATGGTGTCTCCACAAGAAGAACCAGAATTTGTTTGTTAAACATCATGTTATGGACAAGCTCTGTCAAAAGTCAAATTCAAGGAAACGAAAGGCTAGAAGAGAGCCTGGTGCAGCCCTGACAGCCTGTGAAAGCAGGAGAATGTAAACAGTCTGGTGACATGTTACAGTCTTTCAGAAAATGTTTGGTTATTGGTGCCTAGCATATAATACCTGAAATGAAAGTCAAAGTAGACCATGGTTTTAAGATGAGTGATGTAGGAAAAGGGTAAGATACCGCAGAAGTATAAGATTACAACTATAGAATAATTAAGCTCAAGTAATATAAAATGCTTTACAGGAGAAAAGGAAGAATGGAAAGGAAGAGTAAAAGAGAAGGTGTCCTAGGATTATGGGAATCATTATTGAGATCAATGGCCTATTGGCTAATATTTTGTTAGGTACATATATGACTTCAATAAACGAATAATGGAGTGACATCTGTATAAATATAAATAAAACATATTGATAAAAAAACCTGAATACATTTCTTGTAAGAAATTAAGAATAGGAGAAAGAATAGCTGTTAGAATGCAGAGCAATGTTGACCAAAGTTGAAGAGGGTTTGAGTAAGTTGACGAGGGTCTGAGTAAGTTGATAAGGCTTGGGAAGCAGGAAAAGGCGAGTTTGATGTGTGTGAGACAAATGTGCTGCCACTTTTAGCACAGAGAGCTTCTGATGGTGATTGAATGAAACGTGGGAAAATACGGACGTTACTGAAGATATAACTTGATGTAGAATAAATGAATAAATAATTGAATGAGATATGAGTTAGTTTAAAGTCTAATGTCATGAAACTTTGACTGTATGGAAATAGTTCTTTCACAAACAGTAATACCCTATCAATTAGGAAGGAAGTCCATAAATAAACCAGTGTAAGGGATTGAGATTAGGGAACTGCCTTATGAGTAAATGCAAGTGTTCTACTACAAACGGTGCAACAGTGTCTATAAACTAATGTCCTGGGATATAAGGAATGGTTACATTACTAGACGCAACACCACTTTTGCAACAGGGCCTAACCATCCTCACTGCTCCCTGGACAAGTCGGTGGCTCCCCCTGTCCAGTCCACGGTCCCTGTCACCCCCTGTGTCTGGACCGGACGGACCCCCACTTCTACCATGTCTGGATATCGGAACTGGAATGTCGCCTCATCCTCAGTGATAATGTCCTGCTGGTCTATACGGGAGAGTCTAGCCAGTGGGCAGCGCTGGGGCACATCTACAGGGTAGGGGAAAAGATTTAACACTGGCAACGGGACCCTACCCTGGCATACCCACGTGATGGTCCGTGCCACCTGCCGCTCTCGCTCCTCATCCCAAGCCTCGATCAGGACACAGTATTCCGCTATGTGGGGGAACTCTGGCACCTGTGCCCACAGCACCATCTCACTGCAGGGCGGAATCTGGACAGTGGACTGCCGGGTCAGCCTCGTTAACGTTAATGTTAACCCTCTTCTCGCTTTCTCTGTTTGCCGGTTTCCCTGTTTGCCGGTTTCCAGCTGCCCTGCCCACTGCATGGAGGAATACCCAAGCAACACAGCGCCCAGGTTAGTAGGTCCAGTATGTAAACAGACACTGTAATGTTCAATGTCTTTCCTCGATCGCTTATAATCCAAGGAGGGGAGAGGGGTGGGCACAGCAGGAAATCACTCGCAGCTTGGCGTCTTAAACTTCTCTACGTTTCCACACTCCATGGAAATCAGCGAAACCAAAGGTGCACTCACTGTAGCCTCCAGAGGAATCCATCTCTCTCTGCTTCTGTCCTAGTGATGGGAATTCCGGCTGGTTTCAGTGAGCCAGACCATTTGGCTCAATTCAGCAATAAGAGCCGGCTCTTTCGGCTCCCAAATGGCTCTTCATTTAGTACCACTTCTGGCTTTTATAATTCAGGCAAATTTAGCAATGTTTGGACCTATGATTGGTATGTGTGCACATACATCACTTATTCAATGTAATTATACTTAATCTTATAATTTCCAGAATACCATAATTTACATGTTTTGTATTAAAAAAAAAACGTAAATCATGTGAAAACATCAAACACTATTACACGTGTATTGAACGTTTTATTTATATTGAACTATCCAAAACACAAACCATTCCAAGCAAACCACACTCAAAATGGAACCATATAACAAATAAAAAATGAATTACAATGCGCATAACGGCAGCATCCAACAGTTCTAGATGTATATATTACCAGTGACCTTGTCTTTAGTGCAGACTGGCATTAAGAAAGTCTAAGTGCCTCAGCTTACAGGGGCTGATCCGGTTTCTGTTATTATCTGCCCTGTTTTGGAGAAGATTCTTTCTGAAGGGACTGATGTTGCTACGATGCAGAGTCTCCCTGCCATCACCTTGACCAGTCGTGGGTAGACTGAAGCCTCGGTCTCCCACCAGCTCAGCGGGTCTGTGGCTCTTTGGATAAGGGGCTCTTCAAGATAGGATCTTACTTCCAGTATAGCATCTGCTGTGGGATTCCTTCTTGCAGTGTCTCCTGTTGCTCTTTCATCAAAGAACCTCCAAACAGCAGACGTTTGTGGCTCCACTTCTAGTGCCCCTGCTCCCTCTTCTCCCTCTTGGCCTCCTAGTGGTGTAGCCTGCTGGCTGCTGGGGCTGCATCTTGCTGCTGCTGTTACTCTTTGAGGTGCCTCATCAACAGCTCTGTTGTCATTGAAGGACAGCTGTTTGAACCTTGGGTCCATTATGGTGGTTTCTGAGAGAACAGTATTGTATTCCATTCTGTGGAACTTTCTTTCCATAGATGCACAGAGAGCAGTCACCAACTCTCTCTCTTTCCCTTTGGTTACTGTTCCTCCTGTCTGGTGGTGGGCTGTTATTCTCTGCAGACCCTTGCACAGGAGTAGCATTTTGGAGGCTGTCACGTAGCTGAAAAAAAAGAGAAAACTCAGAATTATGCTTTGTTTTATTATGTGGTATATGGACTTTGTTCAGTTTATTCTTGTCTATTATTACTGCCATTCCCCTCTAATATGCACCTCAAATATGCAATTATGTAATACTAATGTAAAAACAGTTGTCCATTGTACCTGTCTGCACTGATCTCCACAGTGACTGCTCAAAGGGTTCCTGAACAGTGCATGTCTCTCGCACTTCCTCCCACTCTTCTTGGCTCAGAGCATCAACAGGTGCATTGATAATGGCCAAGGTAGAGATGATTGCATCCTTGGACTCCAGAACCCGTTTCAGCATATGAAATGTTGAATTCCACCTTCTTGTTTGGACCTCAGCTCAGGCATACCCATCTGGCGTTGAGAAGACTTCAGCTTCTCTGTGGCTCGTGTGCTCTTATGGAAGAATTCCCGCATCGCCTTCACTTTGTTCACAGTGGGCTTCATCACCTTCAGGGCATCTCTTACAACCAGGTTGATTGTGTGCACGAGACATGGGTGGTGGGTCCATTTCAAGATGTTAAAAAGCTTTGGTGATGTTAGCTGCGTTGTCAGTAACACAGCAATCCACTTTGTTTTCTACTTGCCACCCTTTTTTTGCACTCTTAGCAGTCCCTCTGCCAAGTTATCTGAAGTGTGTCTGCCACTAAACTCAAAACAGTCCAGAAGATTGGACACCATTTTTTATAATTTTCAATGAAGTGACATGTAGCAGACATGAAGGAAGTGGTGGCTCTGGATGTCCAGCAGTCAGTTGTCAGGCAAACTGCTGTAGCCTTTTTAACCCTTTCTTGCAGTGAAGCACATTGTCTGTCATACAGTCTTGGAATAGTTGTTTGGGAGAGTGTTTTCCTGCTTGGAAGAACATACATTGGATTGAGAGCATGGGTGTAGCTTCTAAATCCCTTGTCCTCCACGACTGAGAATGGTTGGAATTCCCTTGCAATAATTTTAGCCAATACCTCATCAATTGTGTTTGGTCTTGCTGGGGTCATGGCCTTCGGCATAAATTGGCTTATAGAACTATGGGTTGCAATAGGTCGCAGTACCTGATGCCTGAGGGGTGGCTGTGAGCACTGCAGCAGCAATGGTTCCAGTAATCGCACAGGTATTTTCATTTTCAGTAGCAGGCATGCTAGCTTGCCTGTTTTCTTCCAACTGCATTGATGGATTTATAATTCTAATGTGTCTGTGAAGGTTGTTAGTAGACCCTGCTTGATATGATACTTTACAATTTTTACATTCTGCCTTTGTTGTTTATATTATCAAAATGCATCCAAATGCTACTTCGTTTGTGCCTGTCACTCATCTTGTTTTCTGACCCGTAATTAAAGATGAACTTTTCGCCACACTGCTCGGCCGCACCACTCGCACTGACTGAATGTTGTGTTGAGGTGTGTGTGCTGCACCAAACGGGAGCACCGGGACAATGTCATCATACGCAGCACATCAACACAACATTCATACTTTTATTCTGTCTTGTATTCATTTATAAGAAATAAAAACATAAGAACAGACATCCTTTCTCAGACGGGACCCGGCACATTCGCGAACGACATCACTATTCTGTCCCTGTGCGCCGTGTTGATCTGGGTC